>NC_069500.1:38557549-38645049 GCF_027579735.1 Bombina bombina | reverse complement strand
AATTACAGCTCTCTCCGCTAGGGAGGTGCTGGTCAGCAGCTTCCTGTGAGAATTACAGCTCTCTCCGCTAGGGAGGTGCTGGTCAGCAGCTTCCTGTGAGAATTACAGCTCTCTCTGCTAGGGAGGTGCTGGTCAGCAGCTTCCTGTGAGAATTACAGCTCTCTCTGCTAGGGAGGTGCTGGTCAGCAGCTTCCTGTGAGAATTACAGCTCTCTCCGCTAGGGAGGTGCTGGTCAGCAGCTTCCTGTGAGAATTACAGCTCTCTCCGCTAGGGAGGTGCTGGTCAGCAGCTTCCTGTGAGAATTACAGCTCTCTCCGCTAGGGAGGTGCTGGTCAGCAGCTTCCTGTGAGAATTACAGCTCTCTCCGCTAGGGAGGTGCTGGTCAGCAGCTTCCTGTGAGAATTACAGCTCTCTCCGCTAGGGAGGTGCTGGTCAGCAGCTTCCTGTGAGAATTACAGCTCTCTCCGCTAGGGAGGTGCTGGTCAGCAGCTTCCTGTGAGAATTACAGCTCTCTCTGCTAGGGAGGTGCTGGTCAGCAGCTTCCTGTGAGAATTACAGCTCTCTCTGCTAGGGAGGTGCTGGTCAGCAGCTTCCTGTGAGAATTACAGCTCTCTCTGCTAGGGAGGTGCTGGTCAGCAGCTTCCTGTGAGAATTACAGCTCTCTCTGCTAGGGAGGTGCTGGTCAGCAGCTTCCTGTGAGAATTACAGCTCTCTCTGCTAGGGAGGTGCTGGTCAGCAGCTTCCTGTGAGAATTACAGCTCTCTCCGCTAGGGAGGTGCTGGTCAGCAGCTTCCTGTGAGAATTACAGCTCTCTCCGCTAGGGAGGTGCTGGTCAGCAGCTTCCTGTGAGAATTACAGCTCTCTCTGCTAGGGAGGTGCTGGTCAGCAGCTTCCTGTGAGAATTACAGCTCTCTCTGCTAGGGAGGTGCTGGTCAGCAGCTTCCTGTGAGAATTACAGCTCTCTCTGCTAGGGAGGTGCTGGTCAGCAGCTTCCTGTGAGAATTACAGCTCTCTCTGCTAGGGAGGTGCTGGTCAGCAGCTTCCTGTGAGAATTACAGCTCTCTCTGCTAGGGAGGTGCTGGTCAGCAGCTTCCTGTGAGAATTACAGCTCTCTCTGCTAGGGAGGTGCTGGTCAGCAGCTTCCTGTGAGAATTACAGCTCTCTCTGCTAGGGAGGTGCTGGTCAGCAGCTTCCTGTGAGAATTACAGCTCTCTCTGCTAGGGAGGTGCTGGTCAGCAGCCTCCTGTGAGAATTACAGCTCTCTCCGCTAGGGAGGTGCTGGTCAGCAGCCTCCTGTGAGAATTACAGCTCTCTCCGCTAGGGAGGTGCTGGTCAGCAGCTTCCTGTGAGAATTACAGCTCTCTCTGCTAGGGAGGTGCTGGTCAGCAGCTTCCTGTGAGAATTACAGCTCTCTCTGCTAGGGGGGTGCTGGTCAGCAGCTTCCTGTGAGAATTACAGCTCTCTCTGCTAGGGAGGTGCTGGTCAGCAGCTTCCTGTGAGAATTACAGCTCTCTCCGCTAGGGAGGTGCTGGTCAGCAGCTTCCTGTGAGAATTACAGCTCTCTCTGCTAGGGAGGTGCTGGTCAGCAGCTTCCTGTGAGAATTACAGCTCTCTCTGCTAGGGAGGTGCTGGTCAGCAGCTTCCTGTGAGAATTACAGCTCTCTCTGCTAGGGAGGTGCTGGTCAGCAGCTTCCTGTGAGAATTACAGCTCTCTCTGCTAGGGAGGTGCTGGTCAGCAGCTTCCTGTGAGAATTACAGCTCTCTCCGCTAGGGAGGTGCTGGTCAGCAGCTTCCTGTGAGAATTACAGCTCTCTCTGCTAGGGAGGTGCTGGTCAGCAGCCTCCTGTGAGAATTACAGCTCTCTCTGCTAGGGAGGTGCTGGTCAGCAGCTTCCTGTGAGAATTACAGCTCTCTCCGCTAGGGAGGTGCTGGTCAGCAGCTTCCTGTGAGAATTACAGCTCTCTCTGCTAGGGAGGTGCTGGTCAGCAGCTTCCTGTGAGAATTACAGCTCTCTCTGCTAGGGAGGTGCTGGTCAGCAGCTTCCTGTGAGAATTACAGCTCTCTCTGCTAGGGAGGTGCTGGTCAGCAGCTTCCTTTGAGAATTACAGCTCTCTCCGCTAGGGAGGTGCTGGTCAGCAGCTTCCTGTGAGAATTACAGCTCTCTCCGCTAGGGAGGTGTCGTCTTCCTCTTGGGGCTTCAAGATTGTGGCCTCTGTAGAACTTTTTTCTAATTTCTAAAAATTGATACTTTTGCCTCGGCTGAGGCTTATTCTGGGAGAAAGGTGCTGCAAGCTGTAGTGCCTTCTGTTTAGGTTCCTGTCTTGCCCTCCCGTATCATCTTTGTCCTCTAGCTTGAGTATTGATTCCCAACAGTAATTGATGATGATCCGTGGACTCACCATGTCATTAGAAAGAAAACAAAATTTATACTTACCTGATGATAAATTTCTTTCTTGACACAGTGAGTCCACGGCCCGCCCTGTTTTCAGACAATATATATATATATATATATATGTTGCACCGATACCATTTTTCTAAGACCGAGTACAAGTACCGATACTTTTTTTCAAATACTCACCGATACCAATTACCGATACTTTTTTTTAATGTCATGACAGTTTACCAAGCATAATAGACTAATGATTTAAGATTGCTTATTTATAATTATAAACTGTATCTCAAAAGACATGTTTTAATAATAAAAATGTTTTATGTGCTCGTTGTCACAAAGTTCACAGAACATGTTTTATAAATAAAAATATTACAATAACATATATTAATAACTACAATAAATAATAGCTGGGGCTGGAAAGCTACATTTTAAAGAGGTGATTACTGGATGCAATTGGGTTTAGGGTGCCTATATAACTCATCAATCTGACATTTGTACCTAATACAAAGTAATATAATTTAATTCTTAAAATAATATTGAGGAAGGAGTATCAAAGTAATCCCCTTTGAGAAAAATGGGGCATTGGCATTCTACTGACTCAACAGAAAATAGGGCTGGTCTTCATATTTTTCCAGGGCTGCTTTTTATTCCCAGTCCAGCCCTGGCTACGGATGTTCCTCAGAGTACAGTATGTTTTGAGCATAGTTGTGCAAGATGAGAACTAGCAGTATAACAGGCAATCTAGCAATTAGAGTAATTTTTCAAAAGTTAGTGGCAAGTTCTTTTTAAGGAACAGAAGCATCTCTGCATGTTCAGCTATAAGTCTGTTTCTTTTTTTTTTTTTTAAGAGAAAAAAACATAGGTTTATTTAACAAGTATAGAGAAGAAAACAAAGAAAACTACATCTCCATAATCTAGAGAGCTGAGACATGTTTACAGCTTTGAATATAATAGAGATGTATACAACTGGAAATGGTCAAATCGTCGTCACTGCCCGCCGAGCCCCGGTCAGCAAACATGAGCAGAGTAGGTCAGATAAAACTAATACACATTCGAGACATCTAAAAACTAATAACTGCCCTATCCGGATTGTAGAGTTATAATGTGTGGGTGGGCGGGTGAGAGATTATGTTCATAGACAGAGGTCATGTGTTTGCTATGCCAACAGTAAAAGTGATCCCCTTAAACTGGAATAGGTTAGCTAAAGTTTAAGTCTTACGGCAACCCTTTCAGACCCTTTCATCAATATTATGTGAGTTGATACATGTAGTGGAAAATTATAAAAGCAAGGGAAGCAGGATTTAACTACTATAGTAGGTCCATGTATTCTATATTTATCCGCAACAGATTTGCTACTATGCGAGACCACGGGTGCTTCCATCAGAAATCATGTGCAAGGTAGTTTTTATATTTAGTAATAAAGTAAGGCGTTTTTGGTGTATAGTGTGTTGCCTCAAGCCCCACCGCCGCGGCCGTCAGCCACGAGGGAGGCAAACATGAATCTATATAAAAAAAAATATCCATACGCCATTGGGGTAAATTATGCCTACCGTGTTATAGCGCTAAAGCTTGATGATCAGCAATCTCAAATAGCCCCGGCTTTACTCTTATCTAGCCTCATCAGTCATGAATAACTGTTAGTCCCACTAAATAAATTTATAGCCTTGCTACCTAGATGGACAAATCTATAATATCGGTCTGGAACAAAATACACAAACAAGCAACAATAAACAGTACTGCAGGATAACTTTTTCGATACATGTAAATTCGCCATTGGGGTATAGTGTTAAGGCTTGATGATCAGTGATCGCAAGAATCCCCGACATTCCCTTTATCTAGCCGCATCAGTTATGAGTAACTATTGATCCGACTAAGTTAACTAATAGTCCTGCAACTTATATGGACAGATCAATAGTAACTTGGTCTGGGACAGAAAAAAAGAGAAACAAAAAACCACAAACAAGCAACAATAAACTGTACTGCAGGATAACTTTTTAGCTAAGTGTCCAGAGGCGGATGAACTTTACCAGAACATTGGCCCCCGCTTGGGTTTACTTGCCAGTCAGTTCCAGTCATTGAGCTGGTGGGTCTATTCAAGGTAGATATGGAAGATAGTTTACCAGCGTACAAAGAGCCTTTGGTATTTCGCTGCAAATAGAAGACTTCACCCATTCGGGCCATAACTATGTTATCCTCTGGGCAAGCTGCAAAAAATGGGCCAATTATCTCCGCAAAGTTCTCACACAATCTCCGCCTCATTGGTGTATGCTCCGGGGCGTCTCAGATGCGGACTAAGAGGTAACCCTGGTTTGCCATTGCTGTCACATGCAAAAAGTGTGCCCAGTGTCTTCTCTCCCTTCCTGCTCGACATGATACTAGACGCCATATTGGGAGGTATAGTGGCGTATTTCTCAATTAGGGAGTTCTGTTCCGCGTGTAGGAGATTGACCTGGGGGGTAAACCTGTAAGCACCTCGCACTGCTTTATGCTGATCCGGTAAGTTTGATAGCGGGGAAGTCTCCGTCTTACTTGCTTGCTGGGAAGTTATATCTTCGTCCTGTTCCATTAGTAGGCTACTTGCCCTTGTCTGTGAAATGGGTGCAGTCCCCTCTTCCAAAGTCTGTTCCAATATAACTGACTTATTCACAGGTGTTGATGCGACACGTTCTATTAACTGTTGTATATCCTTCTCCGATGGTGCCTTGTTTATTAGGGCCTGAAACAAAGCTTCCACTTTAGCCAGGGTTCCATAGCCTGCATTGCTATAGTTGGAGTTTATAACGGCTCTCACTGCTCGACCTTGTCACCTGGGATAATGTAACTACTCAGTAAGGTGTTAGCAGTTATTCCGTAGCTCTAGGCACTGCAGTGTTCAGATTGACCAAGTCCAGCGAGTAACCCTAGGAGCTTCCTAGGGGGGGAAACGCTACCTGTATTGTAGCCGCCGCACCAGGCCTTATTTGTCCGTTTTCAACTCCAGGGTCATGAAAACAGCTTCTTGATGGATATGATCTATTGTAGAGCTGATCGTGCTTTAAAGTATTTATAAAAAAGCTGTGATTTATAAGCAAAAATCGGCGGATTTTATGCAACTCTCCCGGAGCTTGAAAAAGTGCGACTGCACAGAGCCGCTGCTTGGACACGCCCCCATAAGTGTTTCTTTTATCAGTAAAGACGTTTGACGCTAAGCTGAACAGTCTTTCACTGTCACACTACTGCATGGGTCATAAAGATATTTTTGGGCCATTAAATCTCAGTTTATTAACTGCCCAGTATGTCAGGGGTTTTGTCTGAATGAGGTACAGAGATCTCTCCCAGGTAGGCTTCCAGCTGTATAGTAGCAGCTTTTGGGGCACTGCTCTCAAACATACAATAAAAAAAATACCAGCAATTTGTATTAGCAGAACAGAAGTGAACATTTTTTTTAGTTAAGTCTCCACTCCAGCTTAAAATGAAATGGGAACATCCAGTTTGAAAAACGCCACTAGATGGTGTATGTGTAGGAATTGGAGGTATCGGTTTAAGTATCGGTGCCTTTTGCATGAGTACAAGTACTCAAGCAAATACTTGAGTACTTGAGTACACACACACACACACACACACACACACACATACACACATACATACATACATACATACACATACATACACACACACACCCCCACACACCCCCCTCGGGCTCTTCTGCACCTTGTGTTATTTCCTTTCTCTCATTTTCCTTTGGTCAAATGACTTGGGTTTGTGGGAAGGGAAGTGTTACTCAAAGGGACATTATACACTCATTTTTTTTTTTTTTTTTGCATAAATGTTTTGTAGATTATTTATATAGCCCATACAATTTTATTTTATTTTTTTTATTTTTTTTTTATATATAGTTTTGCTTATTTAATAACTTTGCTCTGATTTCCAGACTCTAACCAAGCCCCAAAGTTTTATGAGAATACCGACGGATACCTACTCCAGCTTGCTCCTTTTTGTGTAAAGGGTCTTTTCATATCCAAAAGGGGTCTTATTTCCCATTTGCAGTGGGCTTTCCAGCTACCTTTTCAACAGAGCTAAACTGAGAGCTTCAATGTAAGTTTTTGGAACAGTTTTATACTGGATTTTTATATCCGTATCTGTGCATCTTATTCTTTATAGTAGTGTCTATTACATGCAGTTATATGAAAATGAGTGTATACTGTCCCTTTAACAGCTCTGCTGTGGTGCTCTTTTGCCTCCTGCTGGCCAGGAGTGATATTCCCCAACAGTAATTGATGATCCGTGGACTCGCCGTGTCAAGAAATAAATACATTTATCATTTAAGCAAAAATTTAGTTTTACTTTTTTCTTGTCTGTCCCATTTGAATATTAGCGGCTTTCCATGTGAGCATATTTGGATAGGCTCAGGAATGTGCACATCTGTATATGATAAAAACACATGAACGCCCCTGAGCCTACTTCAGAATACTCACAAGAAAAAGGATACCAATAGTGAAAGCTAAATTTCATAGAAGTAAATTGGATTTTTTTTTCATTTAAATGTAAATTGACTCAGACAGTTTATGTAACCTTTATGCCTTGAAGCTCTGTCCCAAATCCATTGAGTCATGAGCAGGTGACTTATTAGGTATGTCATGGGCTGATTCCTGAGCAGATCATTGTTAGTCATTGCTGCACACTTTGCTGGTATTGTTCTGATGGGAGTCGTAAACATGACACGTGCTTCCAGGTAACGTCATATGATCATATCTATTCTTCTCTCTAAACTAAATATGCTGGGATTCTTGCAGCACTTCCTTTTAAAGGGACAGTGAAATTGTACAGTAAAATAGTTTGGACTTATTATTCCAGCTGCAAAGTTTACAATGTATGAAACATTGTTCTTTTATGAATATTTTTGCATATAAAATAGCCTTTTCTGTTAATTGAAACCACAAACAAATCAAATGGGCTGAACTTCCTAGGAGAGCCGACCGTAATTGCTTGTTTCTGTATATTTACACACAATCTTCATCTTATTTCTCTGTACACAGCAATAACCAATACTGGTACAAATCCCCAAATCCGGAATTCTGAAATCCAAATATTCCAAAATCCATGCACGTCCCAGGCATTTTTTAAAATTCTTTTACAGCCTTTGTGTTTACCTCCTATATTGGAAGTTTATTTCATGAATCCCCAGCACTTTCTGGGAAAAAAACTTCTTCCACACATTGTCACTTCTTTCGGATGAAGCAATTGCTCCTTATTGCAGTTTAAACTAAGAGAATCCGTTGCAAGTGATTGGTTGAGAGGCAAGTGACCTTTTGTGACCACTGCTTTCTTTAGACCAGTAAGTCTTGTTCAAGGAGGTCATGCAGTTTGTACTGTCCCCTGTTTATTGTCTTGGCTACTAGAGAACCAGCAAAGCTTTAAAGGGACATAAAAACCAACACACTTCTTTCATGATTCAAATAGAACGTACAATTTTCTATGTATTATAGAATCTTCATTTTCTTGTAATCGTTTGTTGAAAAGCAGTAAAGTAAGCTCAGGAGTGTGCACACGTCTGCAGTACTATATGGCAGAAGATTTGCAACAATGTTATTCATTAGCAAGAGCACTAGATGGCAGCACTATTTCCTGTCATGTAGTGCTTCAGGCATGTGCACACTACCTTTCTAAATATCTCTTCAACAAAGAACACCAAGAGAAAGAAGCAAATTTGATAATAGAAGTAAATTGGAAACTTTTTTTAAAATTGTATTCTCAGAATAATGTGCCCGAGACAAAGTTAAGGAACTATTTTTTCTATCATCCTGGTTTAATAATAGATTTTACGCAGTTTTGATCTCCTGTAAGTTAAAAGCCTGACATCTTTATTAAGGGTACATGGAATAGATTTCATCATTCAGATAGAGCCTACAGTTTTAAACAACTTTCCAATTTACTTTGGTCATCACATTTTCTTCATACTCTTGGTATGATTTGAAGGAGCATTAATGCCCTACTAGCTGAGCATTCCACCTCTCATGCACTGGTCTGGGCAATTGGATCCCCGCCCCTCCCAGTTTGCCGGTAAAGCAGACTAAAAGTATCTGCTATTTTCATTTACCGTTACCTTAGTACAGTGCTTTCTAAACTGTGTGTCGGGACACACTAGTGTGTCGGTAGCAGTGTGTAGGTGTGTCCCTGCTTTAGAACAAATTTTTTAAAATTTAATTTAAAATTATTATTTTTGGGGTTTCTGACTTCTGCCTGCCTTCTACGCATATCACATGGTTGACACGTGATTGATACCTAGGGCGTCACAGATCATCTTAACCTATTGGCGCAGCTCAGTGGGAACTGAAACTATTCCCATTGGCGGCTTTGGCGGCACATTGTCTCCTGACTGCACGTGTAGTCTCCTTAATTGGCTTGTGACTGCATGTGTAGTCAGTGAGTGGGACAGCAGTGTGTTTGCAGCGCGGGCAGTAGTCAGACTCACCGAGCTCTGAGGGCGGCAGCTTAAACGCTGAGCAGAAGTCAGTGGGGTTTTTTTGCAACTAGCTCCCAGTAGTGCATTGCTTCTCCTGCTCTTGATATATGGATAGGAAGTGGAAGCTTAAAAATGCTTGCTGATAAAATGCGAGTGTCTTTATCTAATATTACACCAAATATTCAGAAATTGTGTTCATCCCATCAACCTCGTATACATCCCATTAAAATAGTAAGTAGCTATTGGTGTTATTAAACTTTTTTTTAATTCTTGCACATACTTACATACTGTTACTTTTGAATACATTTCGTTATATAATTTATGCATGTGTCCGTATCTCTTAAAACAAGTTAGTTTAACCTCCTGTTTGCCAGTACAACTGAATTACTGTGTCATGGAAAGATGTAGGTCTAAAAATTGTGTCGCCAACATAAAAAGTTTGGAAAGCTCTGCCTTAGTATCTCTTATTGCTATGGAGGAGTTCTTTTGTTGTTAGGGAGGATTTTGCAAGAGAGCTTTGTAAGAGGTTAGATAATGTTTTACTTATGGATACAGCGAGGGAAGATCTGAAGTCTTGCAAGAGAGTAAAATACACGGCTGCAAGTTTGAAAAAAGACTGAGAAGCCTCCTTTCTGTTTACTCGCCTGCTTGCAGCTGTTCTATGCTTGCAGGGGGTGAGATGGAGCAGAAGGAATGAAGTCTCCACAAGCAAGGGTTTATCCCGGGGACTCAGGCTATCCTGGCCCTTCAGAAGTGCAGTCCAGCTGTAGCATATGAGGGCCTGAATGGCGGTGGATTAGCTCCTGATTTGGCGGAGCAGTCAAGTAGGGGAGTGTTCTAAGAGTGGGATATGACCCGGTGCTTAGGGGAATGCGGCCGGCTTCCTGGAGTGTGGTCTGTGCCTGACGAGAGTAGTAGTGAGAGCAAAGACAGATACGAAGTACATACAGCTAGTAAGCAGTGCCTCATTTGCTGGTGTCTTTTATACATGAGTGGAATATAGGGGTTATCATGTTGTTACTAGGATCGCCTGCCTTTCCTGGTGCATTACACCACTACTACACTGGAGACTTCTTTTTCATTGTCCTGGACCCCCGTACATTACTGTTGGTGACCTGTTTATTGAGAGATCTCCTCCTCTTTTTACCATCTTGCAGTGGTTAAGAGTTTTCAGCTTGGGCCACTCACATTTATGGTTGCCTGTTTGTGCTAATCAAGCTTCTCTCTCTAAAGAATTCTGTATGATTATGTGTTTGATATTTCATGCAAGGTTCATTGCAAAAATCTTTATATACTTTGGTAGTTTTGCTTAGTCTGTGTGTAGCTACTGTGCCACTTTTACAAGTTTTGTTATATTGCTCAACAGGGTTTATTTACTAGAGTACCCATCGACTTGGTTCAGTATCATACATATTATTATTATTATCGGTCATACAAGAACCTTCTTTACATTTATACTGTACTCTCTCAAATTAAGGCATATTATAAGAGGGACCATATGAATTTCTGCCATTATGTGGTTTATCTTTGCCGTTTTGTGTAATGTATGGTATGCAGATATTGAGGCATTTATTACACAAGTTGCACCAATATAGTTTGCTTTATATTGGTAGTTTATATTGACTTGACAATTATTTGAAAGTACTGATTGGCAATGATGCAGTTTACATAACATGGCCCTGCCAGCTATTGCCTAACCTATTACCCTGACCGAATATTAATTTATAAATCGGTATCTAGAGCTTTACACCCTATAGTAGTTTGCATTCTGAGATTTTTTTTTGTTTGTTTTGTTATGGTACAGTTTGCCATTAAAGTGAATGTAAAGATTGAGGAATGAGTGCCCGGTTTTTAATAATCCTATTAAAAACATGGGCACTTTCATTCATCAAACTTTAAATTACACTGCTTTTGTTAAAATACCTTTTCTTTCTTCAAGCCTCTCCAGCCCGTCGCAAGCCTCTTCTTACGTCAGGAATCACGATTCCGGCATCCTCCAATCACGGCTTCCCCGCCCCCGGGAAATCATTGCCTAAAGCAACGCCGTGATTGGTGGAAGGCCGAAATCGTCATTTCTGATGTCGGCAGCGGCTTGTGACGGGCGGAGAAAGCAGTGTAATTTAAAGTTTGGTAAATGAAAGTGCCCATGTTTTTTATAAGATTATCAAAAACCGGGCACTGATTAATCAAAATTTACATTCACTTTCATGCTGAGACCTATTGATCTCTAAGTTCACAGACCTTATTTCTGAGATAGCTATACTCTTCCTTATATAATACAGTACTGTTCATTTTGAGAGATACTTTTCTTTAGTGCACTTATACAGCTTTAAAGAGACAGTCTAGTCAAAATTAAACTTTCATGATTCAGTTATGGTATAAAGTTTTAAACCACTATCTGAATGCATTTGACAGTTTTTCACAGATAGAGGGCGTTAGTTCATGTGTGCCCTTATGAGTGGGCACTGATTGGCTAAAATGTCAGTCTGCAGACTGCCCCTTTATTTCAGTTGTTTTGACAGAGGCTTAGATACAAGGTAATCACAGAGGTAAAAAGTGTATTAATAAAACTGTGTTGGTTATGCAAAACTGGGGAATGGGTAATAAAAGGATTATCTATCTTTTTTTTTTTTTTTTTTTTTTTTTTATTTTAGCATTTGTTTTTTTATTTATTTTTTATATATGTTTTTATTGAGGTAAAAAAAAGAATAAAACAATACAGAATAACCACAAATATAAATCTCCAACCCGTGGGGGCAGTTTGCAAAAATATACATCACAATGCATACACTATATAGTACATCAAAAATATAAAGCACAAATAGCAGCTGGTATTTCAATCACTATGAGCAATAAAGAGCTAGCATCCAAAATTAACTACTTGTAGTGTAGTGTTATCTATGTGGCTAATGAACCTTTAAATGAACCTCAGTGTTTTAAAGTTTTTAACATATAGGACCTCTTTTTGAGACCTCACAACCATGACTACTTGTGGGATTTGAGACAGAAAAATATATCATTAGTCGCTATGGTTAAGCACGTCACATCTATAACTTCTCAGAAATTTCAATTAACATCAATTACTACAGTTAAGCACAGGAGAATGAATTATTAACATTTAAAGATAGGATCTATAGTGATATATAAATATTAAGAGGGGAGTTATCAGCTGCAACTATGGTCAAGTGCTCATCTATAAATTGTAGGAATCCAAAGATGGAATACATTAGTGTAGGATCTCTAGTGGATCTTTTGCATAGTAGTGGATCATATAGAACAAAGCCACAGCACATAAAGCTCTCTAAACATACCTAGCCATCACTAACAAGGCAAGTGATAGTGTGATAATAAAGAAGCCTAAAACCCTATAAATATTTGCAGCACTTAGGAGGCAGACAGGCTGCAAACATTTAGGACTAAGGGTGTCACTATGAAATATGTCTAGCTTGAAATGAGGCTCCGTATCAACTTATGTGAGGTCCTATAACAACCAAGATCATAGTAGCTGTTCTCAGCCACATATATAAAATAGCTTGCAAACCTAAGGTAGAATTGGTGGCTTAGTATATACAGCTCACAAACATACATACCTAAATTACGTCTGCTGTAGAGGATTGACTTCAACTAATACTGTCCTTTCCTCCCCTCTAGTGGTGAAACTAGGAATCTACAGTCTGTCACCCAATAAAATATTTTATAATCCCCGTACTGTGTTTTAAGAAATTTGAGAAGATATCTTAGACATCCTCAGAAAAAAATCTTATTACGTACTATCTAGCATAAAATAAGATATACAATCACTACCCTACTTATCTCAGCTATATTCTCTTCTGTGCTGTGAATTAAACAAATATCCCATAACATTGCCATATCCTGTATAGACATATCAGAAGAACCTAGCCTGTAAACAAAGTATACCTGGCAAAATTTTCCTCATCCATAGAGTATATATTAAAAGCACATTTTCGCCAACTTATATGACAGCCAGGCATTAATTAGATTCTACTCCCCTCTAGTGGAGATGTCCGGTCACAGCGGCAGCTCATATATAAAAAAACTTAATAAGCCATCTGATGATACACGATATGTCTTAAACTAACTGAAACACTGGGAAGGGAGAAGCTTAATTGGCCTGTAACTGTTGGAAACATTATTGGCTAAAAATTTTATGAAATATAAAAATACTCCTTTTTGAGGCATGAAATAACTAGCTGCTAGGGAAGAGAATTAAACAATTATCTCCCCATACGGACTTTCCCAATATAAACTAGCAGAGTGATATTGCCTATAACCAAATAAAATCTAACAATACTATCTACAACATATAATTAGCTGAACAGAAGTCACATATTAAGGGTACATTTTCGGTAACCATATAATAACCTAGAGTATAACTCTCTTGAACCACACTTCAGGTATAAACAGTTATTTGACATAGTCTGCCGTATGCCGGATCCCTGGCAATTAGCATAAACCTATGGATTAGGTGAAAGGATGAAGCTAGTAGCTATCCAACACCCTTCCTGAGGGCAATGCAATCTCTTGAAGGTAGATTAGAGATGTCGAGTTTCAAAGTCATCGTCTTGCACACAGTACAGGGTGTACAATTTACATGCACAGAGAATGCTCCACATGGTATATAGAGCTGTGGGGCTAACTCCCTGTTGCGCTTCTTAAATTGAATCGTCCTCAGATAAAGTCCATCTGAAGCGTTACAGAAAACACTCCGATCTAGTGTAGATATTTCAGACCCCTGTGATATAGTGTCTACTGCATCTTGATGGCTAGGTAAATGTGTGGCTCCTGGCGATAACACGCTCTCTGCATAGTCCACCTGCTCTCCAACTATATAAAACTTATCATGTTCCCGAGGATCGGCCTCCTCCTCTGGGTCCAAGACAGTAGTATATCCAGACACAGGCACTTCTTCAGCAGTCTCTCTCCTGAGAGCCGTAGATAGATAGCTGCGCATAATCAGCTGTTCCTGAGTAGCTCTCACCCCACACACTTTTGTGTTTACTGTGCGCGGATTCTTTAGCTGAGAATTAGTTGACCACGAGGCCGTTCGCCCCACATTATTATCGGACCTTATTGTCACTATTTCAATCACACAGTCCTGGGACCGTACATATGTCTCCAGAGTATGTGGAATTAAACAATATATCCAACTGGTCGCAGGATTTGCGCTCAAAGCCATCCAGGAGCGCTTGAACTGTACAACATAGTTCCTCCATGTTTAGTAGGTATACGAGTGTCAGTATATCTGTACCGTTATGTAACCGTAGGAATGAGCATCAAAGATTGGTATCTGTGTACCTTGTAACCCAGAATCCTGGGGGGGGGGGTATATGCAGCAGCCTTCACCTCGCAGATCTCTATACACACATCAAATATGGCCTAGCAAACCGCGTTCATGTATGGCGCACTTGGATAACATAGGTCATGGCATCAATCCTCCGCTTTAGAGCTGCAACAACTAATCGGCATAATCGATAATAATCGATTATAAAAATAGTTGTCAACGAATCTCATAATCGATTAATCGGTTTGCAATTAGTTGGTCTGTGCACAATACCAGCTGCTTCACTCCAATGAACTCCTGCACATGGTATTGTGTTTTATGGTTATGTCCTTAGCCTAAAGGACGTCTACAGATGTCTACTTTTCACTTTTTCAGGACATTATAAGTTTACAACTACCCCTGGCTTATGTGCAACCCAGATATAATAGTCATCATTTTGGATTGTTTATATTAAATCTGTTGATTTGGAACTATGCTTTTCATGATATAGTGCCAAGCTTGTTGTTTACACCTTGTCCCTAGATTGATGCAAGTTATTTAAATTGATGTGCACTATTATCCGTTTGCACAATTATTAGCGTATTGCTTGCTATTGCTGATTATATGTACTGTATAAATAAATGTGTAAGGCTTTGTGCTGTTAATGATATACAGTCCATAGCGCTTTTGATCTTGTTTTTTATTGTTTTTTTTATATTTTTAATAAATTGTGATAATATGTACCAGATTCAACCTCAATAATACGTTATTTCTCCAACATTGGTGTGTCCAGTCCATGGCGTCATCCTTACTTGTGGGATATTCTCTTCCCCAACAGGAAATGGCAAAGAGTCCCAGCAAAGCTGGTCACATGATCCCTCCTAGGCTCCGCCCACCCCAGTCATTCTCTTTGCCGTTGCACAGGCAACATCTCCACGGAGATGGTTAAGAGTTTTTTGGTGTTTAAATGTAGTTTTATTCTTCTATCAAGTGTTTGTTATTTTAAAATAGTGCTGGTATGTACTATTTACTCTGAAACAGAAAAGGATGAAGATTTCTGTTTGTAAGAGGAAGATGATTTTAGCAGACAGTAACTAAAATCGATTGCTGTTTCCACACAGGACTGTTGAGATGAAGTAACTTCAGTTGGGGGAAACAGTTAGCAGACTTTTCTGCTTAAGGTATGACTAGCCATATTTCTAACAAGACCATGTAATGCTGGAAGGCTGTCATTTCCCCTCATGGGGACCGGTAAGCCATTTTCTTAATCAAACATAAAAGAATAAAGGGCTTCAAAAAGGGCTTAAAAACTGGTAGACATTTTTCTGGGCTAAAACGATTGCTTTACTAGGCATATTATGCAGATTCTAACTAATAATTGGTATTATAATCTTGGGGAACGTTTAGAAAAACGGCAGGCACTGTGTTGGACGCCTTTTTCAGATGGGGACCTTTCTAGTTATAGACAGAGCCTCATTTTCGCGCCATTAATGCGCAGTTGTTTTTGGAGAGCAAGGCATGCAGATGCATGTGTCAGGAGCTAAGAATCACTGAAAAAGCTTATAGAAGGCGTCATTTGGTATCGTATTCCCCTCTGGGCTTGGTTGGGTCTCAGCAAAGCATATAGCTGGGACTGTATAGGGGTTAAATGTAAAAACGGCTCCGGTTCCGTTTAAGGGTTAAAGCTCTGAAATTTGGTGTGCAATACTTTTAATGCTTTAAGACACTGTGGTGAAATTTTGGTGAATTTTGAACAATTCCTTCATACTTTTTCACATATTCAGTAATAAAGTGTTTTCAGTTTGAAATTTAAAGTGACAGTAACGGTTTTATTTTAAAACGTTTTTTGTGCTTTGTTGACAAGTTTAAGCCTGTTTAACATGTCTGTACCATCAGATAAGCTATGTTCTATATGTATGAAAGCCAATGTGTCTCCCCATTTAAATTTATGTGATAATTGTGCCATAGTGTCCAAACAAAGTAAGGACAGTAATGCCACAGATAATGATATTGCCCAAGATGATTCCTCAAATGAGGGGAGTAAACATGATACTACATCATCCCCTACTGTGTCTACACCAGTTATGCCCACACAGGAGGCCCCTAGTACATCTAGTGCGCCAATACTTATTACCATGCAACAATTAACGGCTGTAATGGATAACTCCATAGCAAATCTTTTATCCAAAATGCCTACTTATCAGAGAAAGCGCGATTGCTCTGTTTTAAACACTGAAGAGCAAGAGGACGCTGATAACTGTTCTGACATACCCTCACACCAATCTCAAGGGGCCATGAGGGAGGTTTTGTCTGAGGGAGAAATCTCAGATTCAGGAAAAATTTCTCATCAAGCTGAACCTGATGTTGTGACATTTAAATTAGAACATCTCCGCGCACTGCTTAAGGAGGTGTTATCTACTCTGGATGATTGTGACAATTTGGTCATTCCAGAGAAATGATGTAAGATGGACAAGTTCCTAGAGGTTCCGGTGCCCCCCGACCCTTTTCCTATACCCAAGCGGGTGGCGGACATAGTAAATAAAGAGTGGGAAAGGCCCGGCATACCTTTGTTCCCCCCCCTATATTTAAGAAATTATTTCCTATAGTCGACCCCAGAAAGGACTTATGGCAGACAGTCCCCAAGGTCGAGGGGGCAGTTTCTACTCTAAACAAACGCACTACTATTCCTATCGAAGATAGTTGTGCTTTCAAAGATCCTATGGATAAGAAATTAGAGGGTTTGCTTAAAAAGATTTTTGTACAGCAAGGTTACCTTCTACAACCAATTTCATGCATTGTTCCTGTCACTACGGCAGCGTGTTTCTGGTTCGAGGAACTAGAAAAATCGCTCAGTAAAGAATCTTCGTATGAGGAGGTTATGGACAGAGTTCAAGCACTTAAATTGGCTAACTTTTGTTTTAGATGCCGCTTTGCAATTAGCTAGATTAGCGGCGAAAAATTCAGGGTTTGCTATCGTGGCGCGCAGAGCGCTTTGGCTAAAGTCTTGGTCAGCGGATGTGTCTTCCAAGACAAAATTGCTTAACATTCCTTTCAAAGGTAAAACATTATTTGGACCTGATTTGAAAGAGATTATTTCAGACATCACTGGGGGAAAGGGCCACGCCCTCCCACAGGATAGGTCTTTTAAGGCTAAAAATAAGCTTAATTTTCGTCCCTTTCGCAGAAACGGACCAGTCTCTAATTCTGTATCCTCTAAGCAAGAGGGTAATACTTCACAACCCAAACCAGCCTGGAAACCAATGCAAGGCTGGAACAAGGGTAAGCAGGCCAAGAAGCCTACCACTGCTACCAAAACAGCATGAAGGGATAGCCCCCGATCCGGGACCGGATCTAGTGGGGGGCAGACTTTCTCTCTTTGCTCAGGCTTGGGCAAGAGATGTTCAGGATCCTTGGGCGCTAGAAATAGTTTCTCAAGGTTATCTCCTGGAATTCAAGGAACTATCCCCAAGGGGAAGGTTCCACAGGTCTCTATCTTCAAACCAAATAAAGAGACAGGCATTCTTACATTGTGTAGAAGACCTTTTAAAGATGGGAGTGATACATCCAGTTCCAATAAGAGAACAAGGAATGGGATTTTATTCCAATCTGTTCATAGTTCCCAAAAAAGAGGGAACATTCAGACCAATTTTGGATCTAAAGATCCTAAACAAATTTCTCAGGGTACCATCGTTCAAAATGGAAACTATTCGAACGATCCTACCTACTATCCAGGAAAATCAATTTATGACTACCGTGGATTTAAAGGATGCGTACCTACATATTCCTATCCACAAAGAACATCATCAGTTCCTAAGGTTCGCTTTTCTGGACAAGCATTACCAGTTTGTGGCACTTCCATTCGGATTAGCCACTGCTCCAAGGATTTTCACAAAGGTACTAGGGTCCCTTCTAGCGGTTCTAAGACCAAGGGACATTGCAGTAGTACCTTACTTGGACGACATCCTGATTCAAGCGTCGTCCATGTCAAAAGCAAAGGCTCATACGGACATCGTCCTAGCCTTTCTCAGATCTCACGGATGGAAGGTGAACAAAGAAAAAAGTTCTCTGTCCCCGTCAACAAGAGTTCCCTTCTTGGGAACAATAATAGATTCCTTAGAAATGAGGATTTTTCTGACAGAGGTCAGAAAATCAAAACTTCTAAGCTCTTGTTAAGTACTTCACTCTGTTCCTCGTCCTTCCATAGCGCAGTGCATGGAAGTAATAGGATTGATGGTTGCAACAATGGACATAGTTCCTTTTGCACGAATTCATCTAAGACCATTACAACTGTGCATGCTCAGACAGTGGAATGGGGATTATACAGACTTGTCTCCGACGATTCAAGTAGATCAAAAGACCAGAGATTCACTCTGTTGGTGGCTGACCCTGGACAATCTGTCACAGGGAATGAGCTTCCGCAGACCAGAGTGGGTCATTGTCACGACCGACGCCAGCCTAGTGGGCTGGGGCGCGGTCTGGGAATCCCTGAAAGCTCAGGGTCTATGGTCTCGGGAAGAGTCAATTCTCCCGATAAACATTCTGGAACTGAGAGCGATATTCAATGCTCTCAGAGCTTGGCCTCAACTAGCAAAGGCCAAATTCATAAGGTTTCAGTCAGACAACATGACGACCGTTGCATATATAAATCATCAGGGGGGAACAAGGAGTTCCCTGGCGATGAAAGAAGTGACCAAGATAATTCAATGGGCGGAGGATCACTCCTGCCACTTGTCTGCGATCCACATCCCAGGAGTGGAAAATTGGGAAGCGGATTTTCTGAGTCGTCAGACATTCCATCCGGGGGAGTGGGAACTCCATCCGGAAATCTTTGCCCAAATAATTCAATTATGGGGCATTCCAGACATGGATCTGATGGCGTCTCGTCAGAACTTCAAGGTTCCTTGCTACGGGTCCAGATCCAGGGATCCCAAGGCGACTCTAGTAGATGCACTAGTAGCACCTTGGACCTTCAACCTAGCTTATGTATTCCCACCGTTTCCTCTCATCCCCAGGCTGGTAGCCAGGATCAATCAGGAGAGGGCCTCGGTGATCTTGATAGCTCCTGCGTGGCCACGCAGGACTTGGTATGCAGACCTGGTGAATATGTCATCGGCTCCACCATGGAAGCTACCTTTGAGACAGGACCTTCTTGTTCAGGGTCCATTCGAACATCCGAATCTGGTTTCCCTCCAACTGACGGCTTGGAGATTGAACGCTTGATTTTATCAAAGCGTGGGTTTTCAGATTCTGTAATAGATACTCTGATTCAGGCTAGAAAGCCTGTAACTAGAAAAATTTACCATAAAATATGGAAAAATTATATCTGTTGGTGTGAATCTAAAGGATTCCCATGGAACAAGACAAAAATTCCTAAGATTCTATCCTTTCTACAAGAAGGTTTGGAGAAAGGATTATCTGCACGTTCTCTGAAGGGACAGATCTCTGCTTTATCTGTTTTACTTCACAAAAGACTGGCAGCTGTGCCAGATGTTCAAGCATTTGTTCAGGCTCTGGTTAGGATCAAGCCTGTTTACAGACCTTTGACTCCTCCCTGGAGTCTAAATCTAGTTCTTTCAGTTCTTCAAGGGGTTCCGTTTGAACCCTTACATTCCGTAGATATTAAGTTATTATCTTGGAAAGTTTTGTTTTTGGTTGCAATTTCTTCTGCAAGAAGAGTTTCAGAGTTATCTGCTCTGCAGTGTTCTCCGCCCTTGGTGTTCCATGCAGATAAGGTGGTTTTGCGTACTAAGCCTGGTTTTCTTCCAAAAGTTGTTTCCAACAAAAATATTAACCAGGAGATAGTTGTACCTTCTTTGTGTCCGAATCCAGTTTCAAAGAAGGAACGTTTGTTACACAATTTGGACGTAGTCCGTGCTCTAAAATTCTATTTAGAGGCTACTAAAGATTTCAGACAAACATCTTCCTTGTTTGTTGTTTATTCTGGTAAAAGGAGAGGTCAAAAAGCGACTTCTACCTCTCTTTCCTTTTGGCTTAAAAGCATTATCCGATTGGCTTATGAGACTGCCGGACGGCAGCCTCCTGAAAGAATCACAGCTCACTCCACTAGGGCTGTGGCTTCCACATGGGCCTTCAAGAACGAGGCTTCTGTTGACCAGATATGTAAGGCATCGACTTGGTCTTCACTGCACACTTTTGCCAAATTTTACAAATGTGATACTTTTGCTTCTTCGGAGGCTATTTTTGGGAGAGAGGTTTTGCAAGCCGTGGTGCCTTCCATTTAGGTGACCTGATTTGCTCCCTCCCTTCATCCGTGTCCTAAAGCTTTGGTATTGGTTCCCACAAGTAAGGATGACGCCGTGGACCGGACACACCAATGTTGGAGAAAACAGAATTTATGCTTACCTGATAAATTACTTTCTCCAACGGTGTGTCCGGTCCACGGCCCGCACTGGTTTTTTAATCAGGTCTGATGAATTATTTTCTCTAACTACAGTCACCACGGTATCATATGGTTTCTCCTATATATATTTCCTCCTGTCCGTCGGTCGAATGACTGGGGTGGGCGGAGCCTAGGAGGGATCATGTGACCAGCTTTGCTGGGACTCTTTGCCATTTCCTGTTGGGGAAGAGAATATCCCACAAGTAAGGATGACGCCGTGGACCGGACACACCGTTGGAGAAAGTAATTTATCAGGTAAGCATAAATTCTGTTTTTTAGAGCGGACTAGATATTTCCCCTAACCTTATAGCTGGTTATTTACCATTGCATATAGATATTCAAGATATTTTTATGTTAGAATGTCAAGGGTTACTTTATTGAGAGGCCCCTTGCCAAGGTAGAAAACACTTAGCATTGGTGAAGAGCTAACAAAGATAAATATCCCACTTTGGTGAAATTGGCAAAACCCTACTTATACACCTCAACAGCCTTTTCTCTGCTGCAGGAAATATAGCTGCAAACAGAGAACCAGCCTTAGCCAGAAGCATGTGGACATGTTGAGATTTTTTCATTTCAATGCAAAGTTTCTGAAATAGTGAATAACAGAATGTTATTAACAGTGATAGTCTAACTCTTTCTAGTTCTACCTCTTTTCAAATAGTTTGTGGTTTTGTTTAGTTTAATTATAAAACTGTGCTCTGCTGCTTAAAAATTGAAGAAACAGTTGTGTTAATGTAAAGTTTTAGTCTGAAGTTTATATTTGTAACACTCATTATGTGGATTTTATTTAAAACATAGAAAATATTATTGATTCTCTTTTTATCCGATTAGTCGATTAATCGAAAAAATAATCGGCCGATTAATCGATTATGAAAATAATCGTTAGTTGCAGCCCTACTCCGCTTCTGTACGGTTAGCAGAACGCATAGATAATTACAGGGTCCCAATATTGAAGTCATAGCAGGTGAGATCTACCAACTTTATAAGTAAATAGGACCCATATAGGAAATATTAGACAGGAGCTTCATGAAGACACGTCTGACCGCTCCAAGCATAGGCTCCGCCCCCAGGATTATCTATCTTTTTAAGCAATACAAATTCTGGAGTAGACTGTCTTCTTTAGAGTAATTTTATAGGCAACATATTTACTTCCTAATAGCGTGACCTAGGGTGATAAGAGAAGGTGCAAACGTGTTTTTCATCACATTAGTTTATCCTATTGACCTGCAGATGTGATGCTTGTCTAGTTTTCTCTTACAGGGTCCAATAGCTATCTTTTATTACATTGCTCAGAATGTTTTATAATATTTACCGAGGTCCAAAAGTGGCCTGTGCAATTTACATGTTAGATCTCCTACTGAGTAGTCTTAATGTGACCAGAAGTCCAAACGTGGCTTCAGTTTGTGTGGGGATATTTTATATTTAACAGAAAAAAATGAGGTGGTGTTTTGAGTGTGTAAAACTGCATTTCAAAGTACTAATCTTTTGTCTTCAGAATATTTTGTGTCATTTTGTACTTCCTGGTATGACATTTTGTCATATAGCAAGTCTCTGGGTTTCTCACTAAAAAATGATCTTCAGTAGGAATGTGAGCAGCATCTAAAAAATCCAAAACCGCTTAGCACAGAGGTGGAAATGGCTTGGCAGTTAAGGGGTTAATAGGGACCTTGCAGTGAGTTGCTTAGTTTAAAGATATTTCTCCTGTTAAGTGTAGTCAGTCCACAGGTCATCCATTACTTATGGGATTATATCTCCTCCCTAACAGGAAGTGCAAGAGGATCACCCAAGCAGAGCTGCTATATAGCTCCTCCCCTCTACGTCATACCCAGTCATTCTCTTGCACCTAACTAATAGATAGGACGTGTGAGAGGACTGTGGTGTGTTAAACTTAGTTTTTATTTCTTCAATCAAAAGTTTGTTATTTTAAACGGCACCGGAGTGTGTTGTTTCTTCTCAGGCAGCATTAGAAGAAGAATCTACCTGAGTTTGTCTATGATCTTAGCGGTCGTAACTAAGATCCACTTGCTGTTCTCGGCCATTCTGAGGAGTGAGGTAACTTCAGAACAGGGGATAGCATGCAGGGCCCACCTGCAAGGAGGTATGTGCAGTAAATTATTTTCTAAGGAATGGAATTGACTGAGAAAATACTGCTAATACCGATGTAATGTAAGTGCAGCCTTAAATGCAGTAGTAGCGACTGGTATCAGGCTGATATGTATGTATGTATGTATACTCTGAGGTATTTCTGGGGAATGGAATTTCACTAAGAAAATACTGTCTATATTAAAGTAATATTTGAGCCTGCACTGCAGTGAAAGCGACTAGCAGCAGACTTATTAATAACACTTCATAATTTTCAATTTTAAAACGTTTACTGGCATGTTAATCGTTTTTTCTGAGGTACTTGGTGATAAAACTTTATGGGCATGATTTTTACCACATGGCTGTCGTTTTGTTTCTGAATAAAAACAGTTTACTGAGCTTCCCCACTGTTGTAATATGAGTGGGAGGGGCCTATTTTAGCGCTTTATTGCGCAGTAAAAATTTAGTCACAGTCTTCCTATTTCTTCCTCCATGATCCAGGACGTCTCTACAGAGCCCAGGGGTCTCCAAAACTAGTTTTGAGGGAGGTAATTAGTCACAGTAGAACCTGTGACAGTGTGTTTGACTGTGATAAAAAACGTTTATTATTTCAACTGTTATCCGTTTTGGGTATTAAGGGGTTAATCATCCTTTTGCTTGTGGGTGCAATTCTCTGCTAACTTTATACATTTTCTGTTAAAATTTGGTTGTTTTAACATATTTGGTTCATTGTTAATTCAACTGTCACATTTTTATGTTTCTTAAAGGCGCAGTAGCGTTTTTTATATAGCTTGTAAATTTATTTAAAAGTTTTTTTCCAAGCTTGCTATTGTTATTGCTAGTCTGTTTAAACACGTCTGACACAGATGAAGCTGTTTGTTCACTATGTTTAAAGGCCAATGTGGAGCCCAATAGAAATTTGTGCACTCAATGTATAGATGTTACTTTGAATAAAAGTCAAACTTTATATGTGAAAAAAATATCACCAGACAACGAGGGGGAAGTTATGCCGACTAACTCTCCTCACGTGTCAGTACCTTCGCCTCCCGCTCAGGAGGTGCGTGATATTGTGGCGCCAAGTACATCAGGGCGGCCCATACAAATCACTTTGCAAGACATGGCTAATGTTATGACTGAAGTACTATCTAAATTGCCAAAATTAAGAGGTATACGCGATCACTCTGGAGTAAGAACAGAGTGCGCTGATAATAATAGAGCCATGTCTGATACTGCGTCACAATTTGCAGAACATGAGGACGGAGAGCTTCATTCTGTGGGTGACGGATCTGATCCAAGTAAACTGGATTCAGACATTTCAAATTTTAAATTTAAGCTTGAGAACCTCCATGTATTACTAGGGGAGGTATTAGCGGCTCTGAATGATTGTAACACGGTTGCAATTCCAGAGAAAGTGTGTAGGCTGGATAAATATTTTGCGGTACCGGCGTGTACTGACGTTTTTCCTATACCTAAAAGGCTTACAGAAATTAACAAGGAGGGGGATAGACCCGGTGTGCCTTTTTCACCCCCTCCTATATTTAGAAAAATGTTTCCAATAGACGCCACCACACGGGACCTATGGCAGACGGTCCCTAAGGTGGAGGGAGCAGTTTCTACTCTGGCTAAGCGCACCACTATCCCGGTGGAGGATAGCTGTGCTTTTTCAGATCCAATGGATAAAAAGTTAGAGGGTTACCTTAAGAAAATGTTTGTTCAGCAAGGTTTTATATTACAACCCCTTGCATGCATTGCGCCTGTCACGGCTGCGGCGGCATTCTGGTTTGAGTCTCTGGAAGAGACCCTTAGCACAGCTCCATTGGATGAGATTATGAACAAGCTTAAAGCCCTTAAGCTAGCTAATTCATTTATTTCTGATGCCGTAGTACACTTAACCAAACTTACGGCTAAGAACTCCGGATTCGCCATTCAAGCGCGTAGAGCGCTGTGGCTTAAATCCTGGTCAGCTGATGTGACTTCTAAATCTAAATTGCTTAATATTCCTTACAAAGGGCAGACATTATTCGGGCCCGGTTTGAAAGAAATTATCGCTGACATTACTGGAGGTAAGGGCCATGCCCTGCCTCAAGACAGGGCCAAACCAAGGGCTAAACAGTCTAATTTTCGTGCCTTTCGTAACTTCAAGGCAGGAGCAGCATCAACTTCCTCCGCTCCAAGACAGGAAGGAACTGTTGCTCGCTACAGACAGGGCTGGAAACCTAACCAGTCCTGGAACAAGGGCAAGCAGGCCAGAAAACCTGCTGCTGCCCCTAAGACAGCATGAAGTGAGGGCCCCCGATCCGGAAACGGATCTAGTGGGGGGCAGACTTTCTCTCTTCGCCCAGGCTTAGGCAAGAGATGTCCAGGATCCCTGGGCGTTGGAGATCATATCTCAGGGATATCTTCTGGACTTCAAAGCTTCTCCTCCACAAGGGAGATTTCATCTTTCAAGGTTATCAGCAAACCAGATAAAGAAAGAGGCGTTTCTACGCTGTGTACAAGACCTCTTACTAATGGGAGTGATCCACCCAGTTCCGCGGTCGGAACACGGGCAAGGATTCTATTCAAATCTGTTTGTGGTTCCCAAAAAAGAGGGAACCTTCAGACCAATCTTGGATTTAAAGATCCTAAACAAATTCCTAAGAGTTCCATCGTTCAAAATGGAAACTATTCGAACCATCTTACCCATGATCCAAGAGGGTCAGTACATGACCACAGTGGATTTAAAGGATGCCTACCTTCACATACCGATTCACAAGGATCATTACCGGTATCTAAGATTTGCCTTCCTAAACAGGCATTACCAGTTTGTAGCTCTTCCCTTCGGGTTAGCTACGGCTCCAAGAATCTTTACAAAGGTTCTGGGCTCTCTTCTGGCGGTACTAAGACCGCGAGGCATAGCGGTAGCTCCGTACCTAGACGACATTCTGATACAAGCTTCAAGTTTCCAAACTGCCAAGTCTCATACAGAGTTAGTTCTGGCATTTCTAAGGTCGCATGGGTGGAAGGTGAACGTAGAAAAGAGTTCTCTATTGCCACTCACAAGAGTTCCCTTCTTAGGGACTCTTATAGATTCTGTAGAAATGAAAATTTACCTGACGGAGGACAGGTTATCAAAACTTCTAAATGCTTGCCGTGTCCTTCATTCCATTCAACACCCGTCAGTGGCTCAGTGCATGGAGGTAATCTGCTTAATGGTAGCGGCAATGGACATAGTACCTTTTGCGCGCCTGCATCTCAGACCGCTGCAATTGTGCATGCTAAGTCAGTGGAATGGGGATTACTCAGATTTGTCCCCTCTGCTAATTCTGGATCAAGAGACCAGAGATTCTCTTCTATGGTGGCTTTCTCGGCCACATCTGTCCAAGGGGATGCCCTTCCGCAGGCCAGATTGGACGATTGTAACAACAGACGCCAGCCTTCTAGGTTGGGGCGCAGTCTGGAATTCTCTGAAGGCTCAGGGATCATGGACTCAGGAGGAGAGACTCCTTCCAATAAACATTCTGGAATTAAGAGCAATTTTCAATGCTCTTCTGGCTTGGCCTCAGTTAGCAACTCTGAGGTTCATCAGGTTTCAGTCGGACAACATCACGACTGTGGCTTACATCAACCATCAAGGAGGAACAAGGAGTTCCCTAGCGATGATGGAAGTCTCAAAGATAATTCGCTGGGCAGAGTCTCACTCTTGCCACCTGTCAGCGATCCACATCCCAGGCGTGGAGAACTGGGAGGCGGATTTTCTAAGTCGCCAGACCTTTCATCCGGGGGAGTGGGAACTTCATCCGGAGGCGTTTGCCCAACTGCTTCATCATTGGGGCAAACCAGATCTGGATCTCATGGCGTCTCGCCAGAACGCCAAGCTTCCTTGTTACGGATCCAGGTCCAGGGACCCGGGAGCGGTACTGATAGATGCTCTGACAGCACCCTGGGTCTTCAACATGGCTTATGTGTTTCCACCTTTCCCGATGCTTCCTCGATTGATTGCCAGGATCAAACAGGAGAGAGCATCGGTGATTCTAATAGCGCCTGCGTGGCCACGCAGGACCTGGTATGCAGATCTAGTGGACATGTCGTCCTGTCCACCATGGTCTCTGCCTCTGAGACAGGACCTTCTGATTCAGGGTCCTTTCAAACATCCAAATCTAATTTCTCTGAGGCTGACTGCATGGAGATTGAACGCTTGATTCTATCAAAGCGGGGATTCTCGGAGTCAGTGATTGATACCTTTAATACAGGCTAGGAAACCTGTTACCAGGAAAATTTACCATAAAATGTGGCGTAAATACTTATATTGGTGCGAATCCAAGAGTTACTCATGGAGTAAGGTTAGGATTCCTAGGATATTGTCTTTTCTACAAGAAGGTTTAGAAAAGGGTTTATCTGCTAGTTCGTTAAAGGGACAGATTTCAGCTCTGTCTATCCTTTTACACAAACGTCTGGCAGAAGTTCCAGACGTTCAGGATTTTTGTCAGGCTTTGGCTAGGATTAAGCCTGTGTTTAAGACTGTTGCTCCGCCGTGGAGCTTAAACTTAGTTCTTAACGTTCTGCAAGGTGTTCCGTTTGAACCCCTTCATTCCATTGATATCAAGCTGTTATCTTGGAAAGTTCTGTTTTTAATGGCTATTTCCTCGGCTCGAAGAGTCTCTGAGTTATCGGCCTTACATTGTGATTCTCCTTATCTGATTTTTCATTCAGACAAGGTAGTTCTGCGTACTAAACCTGGGTTCTTACCTAAGGTAGTCACTAACAAGAATATCAATCAAGAGATTGTTGTTCCATCATTGTGCCCTAACCCTTCTTCAAAGAAGGAACGACTTCTGCACAATCTGGACGTCGTCCGTGCCCTGAAATTTTATTTGCAGGCAACTAAAGATTTTCGTCAAACTTCTTCCCTGTTTGTCGTTTATTCTGGACAGAGGAGAGGTCAAAAAGCTTCGGCTACCTCTCTCTCTTTTTGGCTTCGTAGCATAATACGTTTAGCCTATGAGACTGCTGGACAGCAGCCTCCTGAAAGGATTACGGCTCATTCTACTAGAGCTGTGGCTTCCACTTGGGCCTTTAAGAATGAGGCCTCTGTTGAACAGATTTGCAAGGCTGCAACTTGGTCTTCACTTCACACTTTTTCAAAATTTTACAAATTTTACACTTTTGCTTCTTCGGAGGCTGTTTTTGGGAGAGAGGTTCTACAGGCAGTGGTTCCTTCCGTGTAAAGATCCTGCCTGTCCCTCCCGTCATCCGTGTACTTTTAGCTTTGGTATTGGTATCCCATAAGTAATGGATGACCCGTGGACTGACTACACTTAACAGGAGAAAATATAATTTATGCTTACCTGATAAATTCATTTCTCCTGTAGTGTAGTCAGTCCACGGCCCGCCCTGTTTTTTACGGCAGGTCTAAATTTTAATTAAACTCCAGTCACCACTGCACCCTATAGTTTCTCCTTTCTCGTTTGGTTTCGGTCGAATGACTGGATATGACGTAGAGGGGAGGAGCTATATAGCAGCTCTGCTTGGGTGATCCTCTTGCACTTCCTGTTAGGGAGGAGATATAATCCCATAAGTAATGGATGACCCGTGGACTGACTACACTACAGGAGAAATGAATTTATCAGGTAAGCATAAATTATATTTTTGTTATGCAAGCCGATTTAGTAAAGTTAACGAACTTTTAAAAGAGATAAAAAATATTTATATATTTTTTTGCAAATTATTATTTATATATATATATATATTTATTTTTTTGCAGACTCTAAATGGCTTCTAGGAAGTCTGCTTCAGATTTACAAGGTAAGTACATTAATTAGGTTGGAATGTTGCTCACAAGCGTAGTCTGCAAGGATCATCTTCTGTATTTGGTAACAATGTGTTTGTTTTTTACTAGGGCCTTTTAGTTACCTAGAGGATGTCCCGTTCAAAATTGGTGACAAGTTTAAGGTGCCTGATAAAGTTGGACTTCCCATTGGATTCTGCATGCCTGATATCACCGAGCTTGTGAGAGAGGTTCATGTAAGTTTCAGATAATCAAATACCAATCAAACCAGCCATCTCTTCTAGTTCCAGCTGAGCGTTTACACTGGAGTCTCAGCTTGCTTATGGGTTGTGATTGTAAATGCTGTATGCTAAAGCTTTTTTGTCCATAACCACTCATGTGATTACAGTAAATGTTTGTATCTTAACAAGCAAAGAAGCCCTTATGACTACAGTCTGTATTAGTCATACTATGTCCCAAAATCACTTCCTTGTTATTTTTAGGACTAAATTAAATAGTGTATAATATAAAGGGACAATAAAGTCAAATAACATTTTAATGATTCAGATACAACATGCAATTTTACTTCTATAGTTTGCTTTGTTCTGTTTGTATCTGGTTTTTTTTTTTTTTTTTTTAAGCATACCTAGGTAGATTCAGGATCAGCAATGCACTACTGGGAGCTAGCTGCTGATTGGTGGCTGCATATCTATATCTCTTGTAAATGGCTCACCCTCCTAATGTATTCAGCTAGC
This sequence comes from Bombina bombina, assembly GCF_027579735.1. NCBI lineage: Eukaryota > Metazoa > Chordata > Amphibia > Anura > Bombinatoridae > Bombina > Bombina bombina. The sequence continues at coordinate 38,615,951 of NC_069500.1, read as the reverse complement.
TCCTAGTAGTGCATTGCTGCTCTTTCAACTGAGAATACCAAGAGAATTAAACAGATTTGGTAATTTGAAGTAAATTGAAAAGTTGTTTAAAATTCTATGCTCTGTCTGAATCAGAAAAGAAAAAAAAAAGGGGGGGTTTTAGGTCCCTTATAAAAATACTTGTGTTACTATGATTAGAAGTTCAATCCTTTTTTATACGGTGGATTTCTGAGCTTTGTAATATTATTTGTAAGGTAGATTTGTGCATGATTTATGTCATTCACTTCATATCATCCTTATGATCATATCACATTGCTTTAGGCGCATATCTATGGAGTTTTATTGTAATTATTGATGAACATTTTATCTTCTAAAAGACCATATGCAACTATGTAGGGAGCCAGGGGTTGCCATTTGCTGTGGAAACATCCGGTGCCACTCTGTCACATTATGCAAGGTGTGCCTAGGGAACTCCCAATATGACCACAGTTTCCCTGTTTATATTGTAAGCTTACTTAGCTGATGTGATGAACTGTTACATTGTCTACTCTGTGGCTATAAATAATAAAAGGTACAGAGTTGTCTTCTGTATTTTGTGCTCTCAATGGCCTTCAAATCTCTCTGAAACAAACACAAAAATGGGAACTGTGTTCTTCCTGTATAATCCTTTTGTTTTTCTAGTTTGGGAGAAGTAAAATTTTCCCTTTTGTGTTGCACTAAACAGTCTTTTGTTTTAATATATCGTTAATTCATAGGTCTTTGTTTAAATCTCGTGATGGACGTCTTATTTGTTTCCGTTTAGTAAAGAGAAAATAGATCAATGCGTATCATAAAGGCGCCCTAGATGTATTTCATGAGGCACAAAACACCTTGTAATTTCAAGACCTTTATTTTGTCTTATAACTTGGATATCCATGGTCATAATGTTATCAAATGTTAGTATTGGTTTGCAGTTCCTTATGTAATCCCCACTGCTGAGGCCAATTAGAGCCATGTGTGCAGCAGGGTTAGCCTTGAGAAATGTGTAAGGTGCATTTGCAGTTTTCAGAATTGGATAACCCTCAATTTAAAATTTAAAGAAGAGTACAAAATGGCAAAATGATACACAAGCTGATACATAAAAGCAGACAAAAACACTGACTTAAAGGGACAGTCTAGTTAAAACTCATTATTCAGAAAGGGAATGCAATTTTAGACAATTTTACAATTCACTTTTATCATATTTGCTTTGTTCTTTGTTGAAAGCTAAACCTAGATAGGCTTGTATGCTAATTTCTAAGCCCTTGAAGGCCGCCACTTATTTCAATGCATTTGGCAGTTTTTCACAGCTAGAGGGTGTTAGTTCATGTGTGCCAAACATTTTGATCACGCCAATGGAGTTACTTATTAGAGGGCACTGATTGGCTAAATGCAAGTCTGTCGAAAGATGAACTGAAATAAGGGGGCAGTCTGCAAAGGCTTAGATACAAGGTAATCACAGAGGTAAAAAGTATATTAATGTAACTGTTGGTTATGCAAAACAGGGGAATGGGTAATAAAGGGATTATCTAGCTTTCTAAACAATAAGAATTCTGGAGAAGACTGTCCTTTTAAGACAGAAATTGTTATGTATTTGGAGAGAGATATAGATATGGAGAATTGTTAGCATTTGATTCTTTTCTGCAAAATATTTATTTATTTATATATATATATATATATATATATATATATATCTATATATATATATATATCTCTATATATATATATATATATATATATATATATATCTCACAGTATAATTCATATACTGTAATGCTTTACCAGTCCTTAAAAGTAATTGCAGAAAAAGTATTGCTATATATGGAGTACATGGTCATTAATCTAGTGTTTCGCAGTTATGTATTGGGGCCTGTTTAGAAGGTCTATAAAGAATATTGCTATTAAGTATCCAGACAAAATATTCTGTTTTGTTGTGCGATTACAGTTTAAGGTTTACATTCCTAAAAGGGATATTAAAGGGACAGTCTAGTCCAAAACAAACTTTCATTATTCAGATAGGGCATGTCATTTTTATACAATTTTCCAATTTACTACTATCACTAATTTTGCTCTGTTCTCTTTGTTTTCTTAGTTGAAAGATAAATCTAGTAGGTTCATATGCTAATTTCTAAGCCCTTAAAGGCCGCCTTTTAGCTCATGGCATTTTGACAGTTTTTCGCCACTAGAGGGTGTTAGTTCATGTATTTTATATAGTTAACACTGTGCTCACGCACGTGGAGTACCTAGGAGCCAGCACTGATTGGCTAAAATGCAAGTCTGTCAAAAGGACTGAAATAAGGGGGCAGTTTGCAGAGGCTCAGATACAAGATAATCAGAGGTAAAAAGTGTATTAATATAACTTAATATAACATGTTGGTTATGCAAAACTAGGGAATGGGTAATAAAGGGATTATCTATCTTTTTTTACAAAAGGAGCACTGTTTAATTTTGCTTTTAATGCAGTGGTCGGCAAATCTGTTTAAAATTTAGGAGCCAGAAACACTTAGGGGTTAGACAGTTGTATTTGTATACAGATATATGGAGAATAACACAAAAAGTTGGGAGCCATGGCTAAAATTCTAGGAGCCAGTGGCTTCCTGGCTCCTAGGTTTGTCATACCCTGATTTAATGGGTAAAAAAAGAGAAGCTGAAACGAATAGACAGATGAGTTTTTAGCATTACAAAGTATAGAAGAATTTTACTGATATCAACAAAGGAATGAGATGTGGGCAGCTTTTTCCCTGAAATAAAGTGTATGATAGCAGCAAGTGTGACATGTTGGTCTCAGAAGAGATGCTAATGGTACCTGGATTAAAGTCTTCGTTTCTGGAACTGTGTCTTCATCCAGAAGATCAAAAGTCCATAACAAATATATAGTCTATGTAGTCTAAACCAGGCTGACAAAATTACATCACAGTTAGAAAGCATTAAGAATATAAAAAAGCCATAAAGGGACATTAAATGCTAAATCTATTTTTGTACACATAGTACTGAGGTTACTCCCTGCCTTGCTTTTATCATGGGTGCAGCCGTGTAGAAATCTAGCTTTCACAACATGTGCAGCCACTCTCCTTTAGATACCTGCAGTGTAACACAGATTCCAAAATGGGCTCACCTATAAGAGGAAAATGCACTGGGGAATTCTGGGATGCATTGAACCAACGTCGATCCGTATAGCTTTGCAACGTGCAGAGAGAGGATGGGATGTTGTAAAACATTAGGACATTAAACTTCAGGTTTTTTTCTGCAATAGATTTGCTGGCCTTGAGTTTCTGTAATTCTATATTCTTATACCTCTCAGGTGTTTGATTAGTTGCCGCCCACCCTGCTCAATAAGTCCGCATTACATGCCTTTGTAGCTTTAGAGGCTCTATTGCAGAGTAGCAGGAGCACACTTTGATCTATAGGGCTGGCAATGGGGCGTCTGTGGAGTGCAGTGACAGGCAATATTAATACCCAGGGATAAGTACTGCATCTTTCTGTGCTGCGTCAGTTACAGGGGATCCTGTGTATGAGATTTCTGTATCCTAATTCTACTGCATGATGTTATAACCTGGCAACAGTTTCAAAACATCTTGCATAGTCATTAAAGGGACAAAATTAAAATATGCATGCCAGTTCTGACTAGAAGTATTTTTGAAATCGACTTGTGTTTGCAAAAATGAATATAGTAAATGATAGCATTCTATTAAAATACTTCCATTCAAAACACAATTTCTCCTGTGCAATAAGTTTGTGTCCCGGTGAGTACTATGTAACATGTTGCTTGTATGCTAGTTCTTGCTTATTGATTATAGAGTGTGTTTGTGATTTATTTTGTCTCGGTTACTACTGAAGGATCATACATTTCCTGATATGATTAGGATGTGGTTACTTTAGGGAAAATGCTGAGCACCATGTGACCTGTGACTGCTGGTTCTTGTAAAACCTGACATCCTCATGTAACAGACTGCACATAAACATGGGCTCAGCATGTATATGGCAGCAGTTTTGCAAGAATTGTATCCATTCGCAAGCGCACTAGGTAGCAGCACTATTTCCTGCCATGTAGTGCAGCAGATGCCTACGTAGGTATCTCTTCAACAAAGAACATCATAGGAATGAAGCAAATTTCAAAATAGATGTAAGTTAGGAACTTTTTTTTAAATGGTCTGATTCTCAAAAGAAAATGTTTTGGTTTCATATCCGTTTAACTTTGAAGTTTGCCAGAAAAAAGTCTAATACTTATTTGAAATTCAAAGCAACTGCTATTGCTTTTGTCTTTTTTTTTATTTTTCAGTTTTGCAAGTTTACCGTATTTAATGGACCTTTAATCTGTATTTAAGAGGCGCAGCTGCACATATGGGTGTAGTTTTGCATATTATCATATCAAATGACCAGCCATTAACCTGAATATAGGTCACTACAGACTGGTTCTATGCTTAAATATGGCGTGCATTTGTAGCCTAACAGATTGCCAGACGGAATAAGGGAGTTGTGCATAAACCGTTAATTACTGAGCTTCACTCTTAGTAATTATTCACATTCACTTCATATCTTAGTTTTACCTCATTATTTAATTAAAATGTCACTGTATTGTTGTGGCCCAGAGACTAATTACTGTCCCCTTTGGTTTTGCAGTATGATTTCTCTCTTGAGAAAAAAACAATTAAATGGGCTGAAGAAATTAAACAAATTAAAGCTGCGCAGAAAGAGGCAGAGCTAAAGGCCGAGGCTGCTATTTCCCACTCTGATGATGGGGCATCTGGCTGCAATGAGGGAAATGAAGGGATGGACTTCCCGCCTCCTATTAACCCTGTTCATGCCAGCCTCCAGCATAATAATATACTCACGCCCACTCCTGCCAACAACAGTGCCATCCCTTCTAAAGTGAGCAGCCCTCCGCACATCAATGCTGACTTCAACCCTGCTGACTTTGAGTGTGAAGAGGATCCATTTGACAAGTTAGAATTAAAAACCCTTGATGACAAGGAAGAATTAAGAAATATTCTTGGTGTCCAGGCCAGGTCTGCTGTTGTAAACCAAGACATAAATAAGGATAATTCCTCAGAGGCAGGTAAGGGGCAGGACCCTGCATCTGCTGTTAAGGAGGAGGATGTCCCAACCGCCGTGGATCAAGTTACCTTGGACTTCAAGCTCCTTCGCAAACCCAATGGCTTTATTAATTTACCACAGTTAGAAAACTGTGAACTAATGCCCCCGTCTTCCAACGTATCCCTTTCTCCTTTCACTTCAGTCAGCAATATCAAATCCCTTTCATTTCCCAAACTTGACTCTGATGATGGTGATCAGAAAATGACAAAGTTTTCAAGCACTTTGCACAGCACTACCTGCCTCCCCAACAGCACTTTTCTGGACACCTTAAAAGCCTGCTCTCAGCATAACGCCAACAAACTAAATGGGCACCATGCACTGGGGAATTCTGGGATGCATTTGGACAATGTGAGTGGACAGCCAGTTTTACCTTCACCTGCAGCAGCAGCTACGCTGGTAGCTTGTACAGAAGGAACAGCACAGATCTGCCTAAACAATGACAGCAAGGTAGGGTTGTGATGGTGAATGGTTATTTTATAAAGAACATGCATAGCATACACAGAGTTGACATACAAAGAACAGGGAATAGTACCAAGCACGGATGGAATTAAGAGGCAGGTAGCCAGAACAGGACATTAGTGGTTGACCTTTTTTTGGGGATGATGATGATTTCTTTTTCTCCAACATTGGTGTGTCCGGTCCACGGCGTCATCCTTACTTGTGGGAAAATCTCTTCCCCAACAGGAAATGGCAAAGAGTCCCAGCAAAGCTGGCCATATAGTAGTCCCTTCTAGGCTCCGCCCACCCCAGTCATTCTCTTTGCCGTTGCACAGGCAACATCTCCACGGAGATGGTTAAGAGTATGTGGTGTTTAGTTGTAGTTTTTTATTCTACTATCAAGAGTTTGTTATTTTAAAATAGTGCTGGTATGTACTATTTATTCTGAAACAGAAAAAGATGAAGAGTTCTGTTTGTGAGAGGAAGATGATTTTAGCAGACAGTAACTAAAATCGTTTGCTGTTTCCACATAGGACTGTTGAGATGAAATAACTTCAGTTGGGGGAAACAGTTAGCAGACTTTTCTGCTTAAGGTATGACTAGGCATATTTCTAACAAGACTGTGTAATGCTGGAAGGCTGTCATTTCCCCTCATGGGGACCGGTAAGCCATTTTCTTAGTCTCAAACAGAATAAAGGGCTTAATATGGGCTATAAAACTGGTAGACACTTTTATGGGCAAAATCGATTGCTTTATTTGGGCATTTTATACATGTTTATGCTTGTTATTCACACTTATAAACTTGGGGAACGTTTTTTAATGTCAGGCACTGTGTTAGACACCTTTCCAGTCAGGAAGGGCCTTCCCAGTTGTAGGCTGAGCCTCATTTTCGCGCCATTACTGCGCAGTTACTTTTGAGAGCAAGACATGCAGATGCATGTGTGAGGATCTGAAAGTAGTTGGAAAAGTTCCTAGAAGGCTTCATTTGGTATCGTATTTCCCCCTGGGTTTGGTAAAGTCGCAGCAAAGGCTGTAGCTGGGACTGTAGAGGGGTTAAAACTGTAACCGGCTCCGGTTTAGTTATTTTAAGGGTTAAAGCTCTGAAAATTGGTGTGCAATACTTTGAATGCTTTAAGACACTGTGGTAAATTTTGAACAATTCCTTCATACTTTTTCACATATTCAGTAATAAAGTGTGCTCTGTTTAAAATTTAAAGAGACAGTAACGGTTTGGTTTTAAAACGGTTTTTGTGCTTTATTGACAAGTTTAAGCCTGTTTAACATGTCTGTACCTTCAGATAAGCTATGTTCTATATGTATGAAAGTCAATGTGTCTCCCCCTTCAAAATTGTGTGATAATTGTGCCATAGCGTCCAAACAAAGTAAGGACAGTACTGCCACAAATAGTAAAGTTGCCCAAGATGATTCATCAGATATAGGGAGTAGACATAGTTCTACATCATCTCCTTCTGTGTCTATACCAGTTTTGCCCACGCAGGAGGCCCCTAGTACTTCTAGCGCGCCAATGCTTATTACTATGCAACAATTGACGGCTGTAATGGATAACTCCATAGCAAATATTTTATCCAAAATGCCTGCATATCAGAGAGAGCGCGATTGCTCTGTTTTAAACACTGAAGAGCAGGAGGGCGCTGATGATAATTGCTCTGTCATACCCTCACACCAATCTGAAGGGGCCATGAGGGAGGTTTTGTCAGATGGGGAAATTTCAGATTCAGGAAAAATTTCTCAACAGGCTGAACCTGATGTTGTGACATTTAAATTTAAATTAGAGCATCTCCGCGCACTGCTTAAGGAGGTGTTATCTACTCTGGATGATTGTGACAACCTGGTCATTCCAGAAAAATTATGCAAGATGGACAAGTTCCTAGAGGTTCTGGTGCACCCCGACGCTTTTCCTATACCCAAGCGGGTGGCGGACATAGTGAATAAGGAGTGGGAGAAGCCCGGCATACCTTTTGTCCCCCCTCCTATATTTAAGAAATTATTTCCTATGGTCAACCCCAGAAAGGACTTATGGCAGACAGTCCCTAAGGTCGAGGGGGCAGTTTCTACTCTAAACAAGCGCACTACTATTCCTATTGAGGATAATTGGGCTTTCAAAGATCCTATGGATAAAAAATTGGAGGGTTTGCTTAAAATGATTTTTGTACAGCAAGGTTACCTTCTGCAACCCATTTCGTGCATTGTTCCTGTCACTACAGCAGCGTGGTTCTGGTTCGAGGAACTAGAAAAGTCGCTCAGTAGAGACTCCATATGAGGAGGTTATGGACAGAGTTCACGCACTTAAGTTGGCTAATTCTTTTATTTTAGATGCCGCTTTGTAATTGGCTAGATTAGCGGCGAAAAATTCAGGGTTTGCAATTGTGGCGCGCAGAGCGCTTTGGCTAAAGTCTTGGTCAGCGGATGTATCATCCAAGACAAAATTGCTTACTATCCCCTTCAAGGGTAAAACTCTCTTTGGGCCAGAATTGAAAGAGATTATCTCAGACATCACTGGGGGAAAGGGCCACGCCCTCCCACAAGATAGGCCTTTCAAAGCCAAGAAGAAGTCTAATTTTCGTTCCTTTCGTAATTTCAGGAACGGACCGGCCTCTAATTCTGCATCCTCTAAGCAAGAGGGTAATGCTTCACAAACCAAACCAGCCTGGAAACCGATGCAAGGCTGGAACAATGGTAAGCAGGCCAAGAAGCCTGCTGCTGCTAACAAAACAGCATGAAGGAGTAGCCCCCGATCCGGGACCGGATCTAGTAGGGGGCAGACTCTCTCTCTTTGCTCAGGCTTGGGCAAGAGATGTTCAGGATCCCTGGACACTAGAAATAGTTTCTCAGGGTTATCTTCTGGAATTCAAGGAACTACCCCCAAGGGGAAGGTTCCACATGTCTCACTTATCCTCAAACCAAATAAAGAGACAGGCATTCTTACATTGTGTAGAAGACCTGTTAAAGATGGGAGTGATACACCCAGTTCCATCGGCGGAACAAGGAATGGGATTTTACTCAAATCTGTTTGTAGTTCCCAAAAAAGAGGGAACTTTCAGACCAATTCTGGATTTAAAGATCCTAAACAAATTTTTCAGAGTACCATCGTTCAAAATGGAAACCATTCGAACGATTCTACCTACAATCCAGGAAGGTCAATTTATGACTACCGTGGATCTAAAGGATGCGTATCTTCATATTCCTATCCACAAAGAACATCATCAGTTCCTAAGGTTCGCCTTTCTGGACAAACATTACCAGTTTGTGGCCCTCCCATTCGGGTTAGCCACTGCTCCAAGGATTTTCACAAAGGTACTCGGGTCCCTTCTAGCGGTTCTAAGACCAAGGGGCATTGCAGTAGTACCGTACTTGGACGACATTCTAATACAAGCGTTGTCTCTTTCAAAGGAAAAGGCTCACACAGACATCGTTCTGGCCTTTCTCAGATCTCACGGATGGAAGGTGAACATAGAAAAAAGTTCCCTGTCTCCATCGACAAGAGTTCCCTTCTTGGGAACAATAATAGATTCTTTAGAAATGAGGATTTTCCTGACAGAAGTCAGAAAGTCAAAACTTCTAAACGCTTGTCAAGTTCTTCATTCTATTCCTCGTCCTTCCGTAGCTCAGTGCATGGAAGTAGTAGGGTTGATGGTTGCAGCAATGGACATAGTTCCTTTTGCGCGAATTCATCTAAGACCATTACAACTGTGCATGCTGAAACAGTGGAATGGGGACTATACAGACTTGTCTCCAGTGATTCAAGTAGATCAGAAGACCAGAGACTCACTCCGTTGGTGGCTAACCCTGGACGACCTGTCCCAGGGAATGAGCTTCCGCAGAACAGAGTGGGTCATCGTCACGACCAACGCCAGTCTAGTGGGCTGGGGTGCGGTCTGGGAATCCCTGAAAGCTCAGGGACTTTGGTCTCGGGAAGAGTCTCTTCTCCCGATAAACATTCTGGAACTAAGAGCGATATTCAATGCTCTCAGGGCTTGGCCTCAACTAGCAAAGGCCAGATTCATAAGATTCCAATCAGACAACATGACTGTTGCTTATATCAATCATCAGGGGGGAACAAGGAGTTCCCTGGCGATGAAAGAAATGACCAAAATAATAAAATGGGCGGAGGATCACTCCTGCCACCTATCTGCGATCCACATCCCAGGTGTGGAAAACTGTGAGGCGGATTATCTGAGTCGTCAGACTTTCCATCCGGGGGAGTGGGAACTCCACCCGGAGATCTTTGCCCAATTGACTCAATTATGGGGCATTCCAGATATGGATCTGATCTGGCGTCTCGTCAGAACTTCAAGGTTCCTTGCTACGGGTCCAGATCCAGGGATCCCAAGGCGACTCTAGTGGATGCACTAGTAACGCCTTGGTCCTTCAACCTAGCTTATGTGTTTCCACCGTTTCCTCTCATTCCCAGGCTGGTAGCCAGGATCAAGCAGGAGAGGGCCTTGGTGATCTTGATAGCTCCTGCGTGGCCACGCAGGACTTGGTATGCAGACCTGGTGAATATGTCATCGGTTCCACCATGGAAGCTACCTTTGAGACAGGACCTTCTTGTACAGGGTCCATTCGAACATCCAAATCTGGTCTCTCTCCAGCTGACGGCTTGGAGATTGAACGCTTGATTCTATCAAAGCGTGATTTTTCAGATTCTGTGATTGATACTCTGGTTCAAGCCAGAAAACCGGTAACTAGAAAAATTTACCATAAAATATGGAAAAGATATATCTGCTGGTGTGAATCCAAGGGATTCCCATGGAATAAGATCAAAATTCCTAAGATCCTTTCCTTTCTACAAGAAGGTTTGGATAAAGGATTATCAGCGAGTTCTCTAAAGGGACAGATTTCTGCTTTATCTGTCTTACTACACAAACGACTGGCAGCTGTGCCAGATGTTCAAGCATTTGTTCAGTCTCTGGTTAGGATCAAGCCTGTTTACAGACCTTTGACTCCTCCCTGGAGTTTAAATCTAGTTCTTTCAGTTCTCCAAGGGGTTCCGTTTGAACCTTTACATTCCATAGATATTAAGTTGTTATCTTGGAAAGTTTTGTTTTTGGTTGCTATTTCTTCTGCTAGAAGAGTTTCTGAGTTATCTGCTCTGCAGTGTACTCCGCCCTATCTGGTGTTCCATTCAGATAAGGTTGTTTTGCGTACTAAGCCTGGTTTTCTTCCAAAGGTTGTTTCCAACAAAAATATTAACCAGGAGATAGTTGTACCTTCTTTGTGTCCGAATCCAGTTTCAAAGCAGGAACGTTTGCTACACAATTTAGATGTAGTCCGTGCTCTAAAATTCTATTTAGAAGCTACAAAAGAGTTCAGACAAACATCTTCTCTGTCGTCTATTCTGGTAAAAGGAGAGGTCAAAAAGCGACTTCTACCTCTCTTTCCTTTTGGCTTAAAAACATCATCCGATTGGCTTACGAGACTGCTGGACGGCAGCCTCCTGAAAGAATCACAGCTCACTCTACTAGGGCTGTGGCTTCCACATGGGCCTTCAAGAACGAGGCTTCTGTTGATCAGATATGTAAGGCAGCGACTTGGTCTTCACTGCACACTTTTGCCAAATTTTACAAATTTGATACTTTTGCTTCTTCGGAGGCTATTTTTGGGAGAAAGGTTTTGCAAGCCGTGGTGCCTTCCGTTTAGGTAACCTGATTTGCTCCCTCCCTTCATCCGTGTCCTAAAGCTTTGGTATTGGTTCCCACAAGTAAGGATGATGCCGTGGACCGGACACACCAATGTTGGAGAAAACAGAATTTATGCTTACCTGATAAATTACTTTCTCCAACTGTGTGTCCGGTCCACGGCCCGCCCTGGTTTTTTAATCAGGTTTGATGAATTATTTTCTCTAACTACAGTCACCACGGCACCCTATAGTTTCTCCTATTTTTTCCTCCTGTCCGTCGGTCGAATGACTGGGGTGGGCGGAGCCTAGGAGGGACTATATGGCCAGCTTTGCTGGGACTCTTTGCCATTTCCTGTTGGGGAAGAGATATTCCCACAAGTAAGGATGACGCCGTGGACCGGACACACCGTTGGAGAAAGTAATTTATCAGGTAAGCATAAATTCTGTGTTTGCTGTTTTTTTTTTTTAAAGGGACATTAAACTCAAAAAATTACTTTTATTATTCAGATAGAGAATACAATTTTAAAAAAAGTTTCTAATTTACGTCTATCAAATTTGCTTCGTTCTCTTGTTATACTTTTGTTGAAGGGATAAGTAGGTAGTGTGCACATGCCTGAAGCACTACATGACCGGAAGTAATGCTGCCATGCTCCTGCTAATGTATAACATTGTTGCAAAACTGCTGCCATATAGTGCAGTCGACACGTGCACACTCATGAGCTTACATCCCTGCTTTTCAACAAAGGATAGCAAGAAAACGAAGACAATTTGATAACAGAAGTAAATTGGAAAGTTGTTTAAAATTGTATGTTCTATCTGAATCATGAAAGAAAATGTTTTGGGTTTTATGTCCCTTTAAGGACTGGGCATTTCGGACTAAAACTTTCCCAAAAGACCAGAGCATTTTTGCCATCACTACATTTAAACAGAAATAGAGCCTTGTTTTATTTTATTTTTTATCAAAACTATAAATATATACACATACACACACACATACACACACACATACACACACACATACACACACACACACACACATACACACACACACACACACACACACACACCCCTCTCGGTGTACAACGGTTCAATTTGCACCGTTTCAGAATAACAACCTTTTTTTTCAGTCATGTGACTGCTATTGAAAAGCATTGAGAAGCAGTGCATTGATTAAAATAGCCAGTAGGTGGAGCTGTCTGCTTGTGTTGCAGAAAAGTCAAGCAAGCTGAAATTAATCAGTTTAACCAGACCTGAGCTATCGAGCAGCTTGCAAGGAACAAGATCTTCCTGTCTATAAATCAGTCCAGATTGAATGCATAGAAAGAACTGTTTGCACAGAAATGCAAGTAAACTCTGTGTTCATTTAACTTAGATTAATTATATATTCTGTGTTGTGTGATTATTTTATTAGGTTTATAATGCTGTTTAGCATTTAAAGTCTTCATTTCAAAGCTTTAAAAATAATGTATTAGGTGTTACTTATGCCAATTTTGAGAGGGGTCTGGAACCTAACTCCCTCACTTCCCATTGACTTACATTATAAACTGGGTTTCAATTTACAACGGTTTTGATTTACAATCATTCCTTCTGGAACCTAACCCTGGTGTAAACTGAGGGCTACATATATATATATATATATATATATATATATATATATATATTTTAGTAGACAACCCAAAGTATTGATCTAGGCCCATTTTGGTATATTTCATGCCACCCTTTCACCGCCAAATGCGATCTAATGTGGAAAAGTTTACACTTTTTTTTTTTTTTTTTTCCTAAACTTTAGGTTTCTCACTGAAATTATTTACAAACAGCTTGTGCAATCATGGCACAAATGGTTGTAAAAGCTTCTCTGGGATCCCATTTGTTCAGAAATAGCAGACATATATGGCTTTGCCATTGCTTTTTGGTAATTAGAAGGCTGCTAATTGCAGCTGTGCACCACAGTTATATTCCCAGCAGTGAAGGTGTTAATCAGGTAGCTTGTAAGGTTAATTTTAACTTTTGTGTAGAGATTACCCTTCTACCTGACACTTTCCACCCCCTGATCTCAAACAGCTCTCTTCCCTCCCCCACCCCCCATTGGTCACCCCCATCTTAAGTACTGGTAATCTGCCAGTATTCAGTTTTACACCTTTTATTATTTTCCTTAGTGTAGGATTTACCCCCTTACGTCCCACCTCCCTGAACCCTCCCAAAAAGCTCTCTAACCCTCCCCCTTCTAACTAATTCCTGCCATCTTAGGTACTGGCAGCTGTCTACCAGTACCCAGTTTTAACCCCTTAATGACCAGACCATTTTTCAATTTTCTTACCCTTAATTTTCCTCTTACTCATTTTCTGTACCCACACATATTATATACCGTTTTTCTCGCCATTAAATGGACTAAAGATACCATTATTTTCATCATATCTTATAATTTACTATAAAAAAATATAAAATATGAGGAAAAATGGAAAAAACATACTTTTTCTAACTTTGACCCCCAAAATCTGTTACACATCTACGACCACCAAAAAACACCCATGCTAAATAGTTTTAAATTTTGTCCTGATTTTAGAAATAACCAACGTTTACATGTTTGCTTTTTTTGCAAGTTATAAGGCAATAAATACAAGTAGCACTTTGCTATTTCCAAACGCGCTAATTTTGAAAAAAAAAGTGTAGTTACATTGGAACACTGATATCTGTCAGGAATCCCTGAATATCCCTTGACATGTGTATATTTTTTTTTTTAGAAGACAACCCAAAGTATTGATCTAGGCCCATTTTGGTATATTTTATGCCACCATTTCACTTTAGGTTTCTCACTGAAATTATTTACAAACAGCTTGTGCAATTATGGCACAAATGGTTGTAAATGCTTCTCTGGGATCCCCTTTGTTGAGAAATAGCAGACATATATGGCTTTGGCGTTGCTTTTTGGTAATTAGAAGGCCGCTAAATGCCGCTGTGCACCACACGTGTACTATGCCCAGCAGTGAAGGGGTTAATTAAGGAGCTTGTAGGGTTAATTTTAGCTTTAGGGTAGTGTAGTAGACAACTCCAAGTATTCATCTAGGCCCATTTTGGTATATTTCATGCCACCATTTCACCGCCAAATGCAAGCAAAAAAAAGTTACATTTTTCACGATATTAGGTTTCTGACTGAAATTATTTACAAACAGCTTGTGAAATTATGGCACAAATTGTTGTAAATGCTTCTCTGGGATCCCCTTTGTTTAGAAATAGCAGACTTATATGGCTTTGGCGTTGCTTTTTGGTAATTAGAAGGTCGCTAAATGCCGCTGCGCACTACACATGTATTATGCCCAGCAGTGAAGGGGTTAATTAGGTAGTGCTTGCAGGGTTAATTTTAGCTTTAGTGTATAGATCAGCCTTCCACCTGACACATCCCACCCCCTGATCCCTCCCAAACAGCTCTCTTCCCTTCCCCACCCCACAATTGTCCCTGCCATCTTACTTTCTGGCAGAAAGTCTGCCAGTACTAAAATAAAAAGTGTATTTTTTTTTATTTTTTAAAAAAAAATATTTATTCAGCGGTGATGGACCCCTATCTTAGCTCCCAACCTCCCTGATCTCCCTCCCCCTGCTACCTATATGCCGCCATTCTGGGTACTGGCAGCTGTTTTCAATAATAACTTTTTCTGTAGTGTAGCTGCCCCCCTCAATACTCCCTCCCCCTCCCAGATCCTTTTAGATTAATATTTTATATTACTAATCAGTAAGAGACTGAAAAAGAGTACAAATGCAGCACTCATAACGTTTTCGTGTTCTTTTTCAATAAATGTGGTGGCATAAAGCAGAGAAACACAAATACAACTTAACGTTTATTATATTAACGTAAAAAAGAGAAAATATAGGAAAAATAACACTTAAAATATGCATATGCCTGTTTTGTGGTTAAATAGGACAGAGTATGAAATCCGCGGCTCAAATATTACCTGTAAATAGGGTTGCTTAGGATTCCTGTCTGTGATTAACCCTGTAATTTTATCGGTATTGATATCATACAATGGCTAGAAATACACTTAAGTGTAGGCATACATCTGCAGCCTATGAGTTTTAAATAAATAAAAAATTACGGTGTAACGATTGATTACCCCATTATGAAAGGTAGGGGATAGGTCTGAGACTACTAGGTAAATTACTTGTCAGACTCTGGGACACAGTTATGTAAGCATGGTCTAGTTAGGGCCTAAGCATGTTCTCAGTAAATGGTTGATCATAGGGACCAGAGACCTATACCTTTGGATTACCGTAGGAAATGTAGACCAGTCACCTATACCTAGGGGTTACCATGGGAGATGATAGTGATTATTGAAACACTCGTATAGAGGAGCTCAGTTTGTAAAAACAGTAAACTTGATCCCAGAAAATATCAGAGATCTATACCTATTAATTACCACTGTCTACAATAAGAGAGAAAGTGCTCATATACAAGAGCCAAAGTATAACCTATGTGTGTTCTCAATAAATCGTTAATCTAAGGAGATCACAAATCTATACCAATGTATAACAGTTATTAGTAGTATGAGTATCTTCAAATTATAGCCTGTACACATTCTCTCCAAAATGTCATTCTATGGAGACCATGAACCTATACCTGTAAAATTACCACTAAAGGTAGATATAGCATATACATATGCACAAAGCCTATACCTATAAATTACTGCTATAAGTGATATAAATACTGGGGCACGTAGTGTGCAGGTACTAAGTAAATAGTGAATTGCCTTTCTGGAAATAACAAGAAATTGTGCCAATTCAATATCACTATCATAAGTAGAAAGAACAGGATGTGCTTGTATTGGAAAGCCAATCTCCGTATGTATCGCTAGAAAAGAGTGTGGTAATATAGTAAATACCTATTAATACCTTGGTTAAAGTCTATAAATGTTCTCAACAAATTGTGGCTCAAAGGACATCGGTACCTATACCTTTTTGATTACCGTTGAATTACCGCTATGGGTGATAATAGATACTATGGTACTAGTATCTAGGTACTGAATAAGTAGCAAATTACCTTTCTGGAGATACCAAATATACCTATTAATACCGTTTACTATGGTGTATAAATGTTCTCGAACGGATTATGGCTCAAAAGAGAGTGATACCTATACCTTTAAATTACCGTTAAATTACAACTATGAGGGATAGTCGATGCTATGGCACTAGTGTCCAGGTGCTAAGTTATTAACAAATTACCTTTCTGGAAATACCAGATATACCGTTTACTATAATTGTTCTCAACAGATTAGAGCTCAAAGGAGACTGATACCCACTATGAGTAATGATAAATGCTATATCACTAGTATCCAGATCCTGAATTTGTTACAGATTATCTTTCTGGAGATACCAGAGATCTATACCGTTTAAGTACCACTATCTTAGTGAAAAAATAGGAGATACTCGTAGTGAGAACCCAATCTCTGTGTATAATGCCAGGTGAGAATATTGTGATCCTCAGAAAAATATTCTAAAATACCTATTAATACCGTTTAAAGTACATAAATACAGGCATAGCGAGTTAAAATACAGCAACCATGGCGAAACACGTCAGTGGCTTCCCAGCTCCCTTTCCCTTTTTTTAACTCACTATGGCCCTAACTAGACCATACTTGCATAACTCTGCTTTCTGACAAGTAATTTACCTAGTAGTCCCAGACCTATCCCCTACCTTTCCCCAACTTTCATATTGGGGTAATCAATTGATACACCGTAATTTTTTATTTATTTAAAACTCATAGGTTGCCTACATGTATGCCTACACTTAAAGGGACACTGAACCCAATTTTTTTCTTTCACGATTCAGAGAGAGCATGCAATTTTAAGCAACTTTCTAATTTACTCCTATTATCAATTTTTCTTCGTTCTTTTGCTATCTTTATTTGAAAAAGAAGGCATCTAATCTTTTTTTTTTTGTTGTTGTTTCAGACTCTGGACAGCATGTTTCTATTGGTGGATGAATTTATCCACCAATCAGCAAGGACAACCCAGGTTGTTCACCAAAAATAGGCCGGCATCTAAACTTACTTGCATTTCAAATAAAGATACCAAGAGAATAAAGAACATTTAATAGGAGTAAATTAGAAAGTTGCTTAAAATGTCATGCTCTATCTAGATCGTGAAAGAAAACATTTGTTTGTCCCTTTAAGTGTATTTCTAGCCATTGTATGATATCAATACCGATAAAATTACAGGGTTAATCACAGACAGGAATCCTAAGCAACCCTATTTACAGGTAATATTTGAGCCGCGGATTTCATACTTCTGTCCTATTTAACCACAAAACAGGCATATGCATATTTTAAGTGTTGTTTTTCCTATATTTTTTCCCTTTTTTAAGTTAGTATAATAAACGTTAAGTTGTATTTGTCTTTCTCTGCTTTATGCCACCACATTTATTCAAATATAACACGAAAACGTTATGAGTGCTACATTTGTACTTTTTTTTTTTTTTTTTTCAGTCTCTTACTGATTAGTTTCAAGCACCTCCCCATTGTTGTGTCAAACAATTGATATTCACTCATATGGGAACGTTTATTTAACTCAGTAGTGCCATTGGTTTTCTCTACTAAAGTTCCCCCCCCCCCCCCCCCCCTCACTTCATGGATCATTGGTGGTAGTGGTTGCTGCGCGCCCCCGCAGGCAGCCTCCCGCACTCTCCCGCCATCCGGCGTGCACATTACACTTACAGGAACCGGATGCCGGGTAGTGATGGGCCGCCCACCCGCCTCCCTGCTAAGCTCCCACCAACGAACGGCACCATCGCTACCGGTGCAGAGAGGGACACAGAGTGGCTCTCTGCGCATTGGATGCTTGTAAAAGGGTATTGTAGGATGCCTCAATATCGACTGCAATACCCTAAAAGCGTCTGGAAGCGATCGCAATCGCTTCCAGCACTCAATTAGACAAATGACGTACCAGGTACGTCCATTGTCAATGACAGTTTTTGCAGGATGTACCTGGCACGTCAGTTGTCATTAAGGGGTTAATATTATGGGGAGTCCACGGAATCATCAATTGCTAGTGGGAATATCACTCCTGGCCAGCAGGAGGAGGCAAAGAGCACTACAGCAGAGCTGCAATATATGTTGCTTCCCTTGCCCATAACCTCCAGTCATTCTCTTTGCCTGCGTTGCAAGGAGGAGGTGAAGTTTTGGTGTCTTATCTACAATCAAGATTTTTTTTATTTTAAAGCAAGAGTAGTTTTGCTCTGATCTTTCTAAAGGGTCTAGCCCATGTCAGTCTCTTCAGTAGGGCAGTGGTGGCTTTTAAGTAATTGGGAACTTGTGGGGTATAATCCTCACCGCGTTTTCCCAAAACATGTTGCTGCCATATTTAGATAGCCTGAATAAGTTTATTCAGTCTTTCTGTATTTCCACATGTCCATGTGAGGGTGAGCTGTCCTGCTGCCGGACAGATGAATATTAAGGTAAGTGCCAATTTTATTTTTCTATGTAGCAGGGAATAAATTGGCACTTGAAACACTGCAGGGGGGACGTTTTTTAATATTCCTGTCAGGATGCAGGTTTTTATGGCAGTTTTTGCAGGCCCTGTTAGTGTGAGGAGTTAATTTGTTTTATTTTTTTTGATGGCTCAGTAAAGATCCGTTTTTAGTAACTGATTATGTACTTTTTCGGGGGGGGTTTGTTTGTTTTTAAGCCTGTTTTCAAGAAAGTTGTTTTAGAAAAAAAAATGGCTTTTTTGTTTGCTGTAGGACATTCTTTGATGTCAGTTATTTTTTTGGGCGCTTTTTTCACTTCCTGTAAGAGTGAGATGCACATATTTCTGATGCTCTGCTGTTTAGAAGGCTTCTTGCTGTTTTTGCTTCTCTGGAATCCAGATCGTAAACATGATCAATTTTTTTTCCCTCTGTTTTCTGCAGGTTGCAGGACAGGTAGGGCACCTCAGTAATTCTGCTGAGGTGTAGAGTGTTACATAGGGTATGGGTTTTTTTGTTTTTTCTTGATTTGGTAATTTTAAAGGGAACATTTCATTTAAGAACGTTTTTTTTTTTTGTTGTTTTTTTTTTGGTTCTGTATTATATCCTTTGTTAAAAGATATATAAAAAAAAAGTTAGATATTTAATTGGCTTCTTTTTTTGTATTATGGTTCAGGATGTTACCTGTAGCTTATGTTTTGATGCCCAGGTGGAACCCCCAGTACCTTTTTGTTCTTTATGTATTGAAAGAACTTTAGCTTATAAAAATAGATTTTTTTGATTCTGAGCCATCATTAGCTAAGGTGGATGCTGTTCAGGAGCCTCCTGTTTCAGATGTGCCGCAGCTTTCTCCTCAACCATCCCAATCCTATTCATCTGCACATGCAGTGCCCTGTGTTTCCTCTCATGCTCCGTTTGGAGTTACTTTGCAAGATATTGCTGCCCAGGTATCTTCTGCGGTATCTGAGGCGCTGTTTGCTTTTCCCATGCTACAGGGAAAACGCAAAAGGAATTTTAAAGAAACAGTAAGTAAGGTTTCTGATCCTGAGGTGGCTAATCAAAGTCTTTCCTCTCAGAAGTCTATATAATTCCTTCTACTGATGCTGAAATTGTGTCCTTAAGATTTAAGCTGGAACACCTCCGCTTGTTACTTAAGGAGGTTTTGGCTACCTTGGATGACTCTGATACTTCTATCGTTGTAAACCCTAAGAAGTCTAGTAAGCTGAACAAGTATTTTTATGTTCCCTCAGCGGTGGAGGTTTTTCCGGTTCTAGACTGTGCTTCTGAGATTATTGCACGGGAGTGGGAGAGACCTGGTATTCCTTTTTCTCCATCTCCTATTATTAAAGAGAATGTATGTTCACCAAGGTCATCAATGGCAGCCTGCAGTGTGTATTGCTACTGTTAGCAGCGCTGCAGCTTAATGGTTTGATGCTTTGTCTGATTCTATTCGGACAGATTATCCTCTTGAGAAGACCCAGGACTGGATTAAGGCTCTTAAGGTTAGCCTAGTCCTTTATTTCGGATGCTTCCTTACAGGTCATTAAACTGGGAGCAAAAATGTCTGGTTTTGCGGTTCTAGCTCGCAGAGCCCTTTGGTTAAAATTCTGGTCTACGGATGTTTAGTTATTAGCAATTCCCTACAAGGGTAAGACATTGTTTGGGCCTGATTTGGCTGAATTTTTTTCAGATATCACAGAAGGAAAGATATCTTTTCTTCCTTAGGATAAGCAGAAAGGGCGTCAGAGTAATTTTCGTTCCTTTCGTAACTTTAGAGGTAAACCCTCCACTTCCTCTTCCGAGCAGGAAACTATCCATGTCTTCCTTGAAGTCTGGTCAGTCTTGGAACAAGGGGAAACAGTCTAATAAGCCTACGGCTGACTCCAAGTCAGCATGAAGGGTCGCCCCTGATCCAGGACCGGAACTAGTAGGGGGCAGGCTTTCTCAATTTCCTCAGGCTTAGATACGAGATGTCCCAGACCTGTGGGCAGTGGAAATTGTATCTCAGGGGTACAAGATAGAATTCAAGACTTTTTCTCCCAGAGGTAGGTTTCTTCTCTCAAGATTATCTGTAGACCAGATAAAGAGAGAGGCTTTCTTAAATTGTATCAAGGATCTTTTTGCCCTGGGAGTTATAGTTCCAGTCTCGGGGCATTGCTGTTGTGACTTATCTGGATGACATTCTGGTTCAGGCGCCGTCTTTTCAACAAGCAAACTCTCTCATACAGAGATCTTGTTGTCTTTTCTTCGTTCCCACGGTTGGAAGGTAAATCTGGGAAAGAGTTCTCCGATTCCAGCCACAAGAGTAGTGTTTTTAGGTACCATAATAGACTCCCTACTAATGAAGATATTTATGACAGAGGTTGGAAAAACAAAGATCTTCGACTCTTGTCTTGCCCTTCAGTACTATCCTCGGTAGTCAATGGCTCTATGTATGGAGGTAATTGGTCTGATGGTAGCTTCCATGAACATTTATTCCTTTTGCTCAGTTCCATTTCAGACCTCTGCAGTTATGCATGTTAAGGCAATGGAATGAGGACTATGCGGATCTGTCTCCGCAAATAGTTCTGGATAAGGCGACAAGGGACTCTCTTCTGTGGTGGTTGTCTCAGGATCACCTCTCCCAGGGAACTTGCTTTCGCAGACCTTCCTGGATGATCGTGACCATGGATGGCAGCCTTCTAGGTTGGGGAGCAATTTGGGGGTCATTGAAGATTCAGGGTCTTTGGACTCGGGAGAAATCAGTTCTCTGTATAAACATTCTAAAACTGAGTGATTTTCAATGCTCTACTGGCCTGGCCTGAGCGAGCCTTAGCCCGGTTTATCAGGTTCCAGTCGGACAACTTAACTTCGGTGGCGTACATCATCCACCAGGGGGGGGAACTCGGAGTTCCTTGGCCATGTCAGAGGTGGCCCGGTTAATCCAGTGAGGGGAGTCTCACAACTTGTCATTCTGCGATCCACATCCCAGGAGTGGACAATTGGGAGGCAGATTTTCTGAGCCAACAGACCTTTCATCCAGGGAGTGGGAACTCCATCCGGAAGTATTTTCCAGTTTAATCCTCAATTGGGGGCAGCCAGAACTGGATCTCATTACTTCTCGGCATAATGCTAAGCTTCTGGGGTATGGCTCAAGGTAAAGGGATCCACAGGCTTTCTTGATAAATGCTCTGGTGGTTCCTTGGAATTTCAATCTAACATACATATTTCCTCCTTTTGCTCTCCTGCCAAGAATCATTGCTCAGATCAAGCTGGAGAGGGTGTTGGTGATTCTCATAGCGCTGGCGTGGCATTGCAGGATCTGGTATGCAGATCAAGTGAAAATGTTGTCTCTACCTCCGTGGAGACTCCCTCTGAGGAAGGACCTTCTACTTCAGGGTCCTTTTTCTTCACCCAAATCTCGTTTCTCTGAAGCTGACTGCTTGGAGATTGAACGCTTGATTTTATCTAAGCGTGGGTTTCCAGAGTTGGTCATTGAGACCATGATTCAGGCTCGTAAGAGTGTGACAAGAAAGATTTACTATAAGACATGGCGTAAATATCTGTATTGATGTGAATCCAGAGGCTACTCTTGGAGTAGAGTCAGGATTCCTAGGATTTTGTCTTTTCTGCAGGAGGGTCTGGAGAAGGGTTTGTCAGCTAGTACTCGGAAAGGTCAGATTTCTGCGTTGTCTATTTTGTTGCATAAGCGTTTGGCGGATGTGACAGACGTGCAATCTTTTTGTCAGGCTTTGGTTAGTATTAGGCCTGTGTTTAAGCCCGTTACTCCTCCCTGGAGTCTTGTTCTTAGAGTTTTACAGCGGGCTCTGTTTGAACCTATGCATTCCTTGGATATCAAGATGTTATCTTGGAAGGTTTTGTTTCTTGTTGCTTTTTTTTCTGCTTGGAGAGTTTCGGAACTCTGCTCTGCAGTTTGATTCTCCTTATCTTATTTTCTCTTGTAAAGGTGTATCCAGTCCACGGGTTCATCCATTACTTGTGGGATATTCTCCTTCACAACAGGAAGCTGCAAGAGGACACCCACAGCAGAGCTTTCTATATAGCTCCTCCCCTAACTGCCACCCCCAGTCATTCTCTTGCAGCTCTCGACAAGAAAGGAAGTATCAAGAGAGATGTGGTAACTTAGTGTAGTTTTTACCTTCAATCAAAAGTTTATTTTTAAACGGTACCAGCGTTGTACTGTTTTTACTCTCAGGCAGAAATTGGAAGAAGAATTCTGCCTGGAGGTTTTGATGATCTTAGCAGTTTGCAACTAAGGTCCATTGCTGTTCTCACACATACCTGAAGAGTATGGAAAGAAAACTTCAGTTGGGGGGACGGTCTGCAGATTGCCTGCTTTGAGGTATGTTCAGTATATTTTTTTCTAGAGAGATAAGGTCAAGAAAATGCTGACAGTGCCTGGTATATTTAAGGTAAGCCTGATACAGTGATTTAACAACAACTGGGATCATGCTTGCAAATAAGGGTTAATATTCATGTTAATACTTATATTACTTAGTGTAAAAACGTTTGCATGATTTATAAAAACGTTTTTTCTCTGAGGGTGATAAATCTTTATTTGGGGCCTAGTTTTCCACATGGCTTGTTAGATTACTCCTAGAAGTACTTTTTTAAGGCCCTCTGACTTTGAGTGCATGGTAGGGAGGGGCCTATTTTCAAGCTCTAAATGTGCAGTTTATTTTCAGTCTGAGACATCCAGCTTCCCTGAAGGAGTCCTCTGGCTTATAGGACCTCTATAGAGGGTTTTGTTCCTGCAAAAATCGTTTTTAAGGGCAGGTAGGAGCCACAGCACAGCTGTGGCAGTGTGTTTGACTGTTTGTTAGCAGTTTTAATGTTTTTCTAATTCATTTTTGGGCCTGAGGGGTTAATCATCCATTTGCAAGTGGGTGCAATGCTGCTTTAGTCCCTTATACACACTGTAAAAAATTCGTAGAGTTTACTACTTTTTATCACTGTTTTGCAGTTTATGTGGTAGTTTTTTTCTCTTAAAGGCACAGTACCGTTTTTATATTATTGCTTTTTTTCACATTTATTAAAGTTTTTCCAAGCTTGCTGGTCTCATTACTAGTCGGTTAAACAAGGAAACTCCTTGTTCATTATGTTTAGAAGCCATTGTGGAACCCCCTCTTAGAATGTGTACCAAATGCACTGACCTTTCTATAAGTTATAAAGATCATATTATGGCTTTTAAAGATTTCTGAGGTTTCTGAGACTGACAAAAGGGAGGTTATGCCATAGCTCTCCCCACGTGTCAGAACATATAACTCCCGCTCAAGGGACGCCAAGTACATCTAGCGCGTCCAATGCGTTTACCTTACATGACATGGCGGCAGTTATGAATCATACCCTCACAGAGGTATTGTCCTAACTGCCAGGGTTACAAGGAAAGCGAGACAGCTCTGGGGCTAGAACAAATACAGAGCTAAGCAGGAGAGCTTCTATCTGTGGGTGACTTCTCTGATTCAGGGAAGGCGTTTCTTTAGTCTGACTCTGAAATGACAGCATTTAAATTTAAGCTTGAACACCTCCACGTGTTGCTCAGGGAGGTTTTACCGACTCTGGATGACTGTGACACCATTGTAGTCCCAGAGAAATTGTGTAAAATGGACAAATACTTTGCAGTGCCTGTTTACACTGACGTTTTTCCAATCCCTAAGAGGTTTTCAGAAATTATTACTAAGGAATGGGATAGACCAGGTGTACCGTTCTCTCCCCCTCCTGCTTTTAAAAAGATGTTTCCTATAGATGCCGCTACACGGGACTCGTGGCAGACGGTCCCTAAGGTGGAGGGAGCAGTCTCTACCCTAGCTAAGCGTACAACTATTCCTGTCGATGACAGTTGTGCTTTCCTAGATCCTATGGATAAGAAATTAGAGGGTTTCCTTAAGAAAATCTTTATACAACAAGGTTTTATTCTCCAGCCTCTTGCATGCATTGCCCCAGTCACTGCTGCAGCGGCTTTCTGGTTCGAGTCTCTGGAAGAGGCTCTACAGGTAGAAACCCTGTTGAATGATATCCTTGACAGGCTTAAAGCTCTTAAGTTAGCCAATTCATTTATTTCTGACGCCGTTTTTCATTTAACCAAGCTAACGGCTAAAAATGCAGGTTTTGCCGTTCACACGCGTAGGGCACTATGGCTTAAATCCTGGTCAGCTGATGTCACTTCAAAGTCTAACCTTCTCAATATCCCCTTCAAAGGGCAGACCCTATTTGGGCCTGGACTGAAGGAGATCATTTTTGATATTACTGGAGGAAAAGGCCACGCCCTTCCACAGGATAGGTCCAACAAGTTAAGGACCAAACAGACTAATTTTCGTTCCTTTCGAAACTTCAAGAGTGGCGCAGCTTCATCTTCCTCTTCTACAAAACAAGAGAGAAATTTTGCCCAGTCCAAGCCAGTCTGGAGACCTAACCAGGCTTGGAACAAGGGGAAACAGGCCAAAAAGCCTGCTGCTGCCTCTAAGACAGCATGAAGGAGTAGCCCCCGATCCGGGACTGGATCTAGTGGGGGGCAGACTTTCTCTCTTCGCCCAGGCTTGGGCAAGAGACGTCCAGGATCCCTGGGCTCTGGAGATTGTTTCCCAGGGATATCTTCTGGATTTCAAAGCTTCATCTCCAAAGGGGAGATTTCATCTCTCACAATTATCTGCAAACCAGATAAAGAGAGAGGCATTCTTACATTGCATTCAAGACCTACTAGTTATGGGAGTGATCCACCCAGTTCCAAAGGAGGAACAGGGGCAGGGCTTCTATTCAAATCTGTTTATAGTTCCCAAGAAAGAGGGAACTTTCAGACCAATCTTGGATCTCAATATCCTAAACAAATTTCTCAGGGTCCCATCCTTCAAGATGGAGACTATTCGAACCATCCTACCTATGATCCAGGAGGGTCAATATATGACTACCGTGGATTTAAAGGATGCTTATCTACACATTCCGATACACAGGGATCATCATCCGTTTCTCAGGTTTGCCTTCCTAGACAGGCATTACCAGTTTGTGGCTCTTCCCTTTGGGTTAGCCACGGCACCAAGAATCTTTACGAAGGTTCTAGGGTCCCTTCTGGCGGTTCTAAGGCCGCGGGGTATAGCAGTGGCCCCTTACCTAGACAACACCCTGATACAGGCGTCGACCTTTCAAATCGCCAGGTCCCATACGGACATTGTTCTGGCATTCCTGAGGTCTCACTGGTGGAAAGTGAACGAAGGAAAGAGTTCTCTCTCTCCCCTCTCACAAGAGTTTCCTTCCTAGGAACTCTGATAGACTCAGTAGAAATGAAGATTTATCTGACAGAGGTCAGATTGTCAAAACTTCTAACTTCCTGCCGTGCTCTTTATTCCACTTCCCATCCGTCAGTGGCTCAGTGTATGGAGGTAATCGGATTAATGGTAGCGGCAATGGACATAGTTCAGCCCGCCTACATCTCAGACCACTGCAACTTTGCATGCTCAATGAGTGGAATGGGGATTACACATATTTGTCCCCTCTACTAAATCTGGATCAAGAGACCAGGGATTCTCTTCTCTGGTGGCTATCTTGGGTCCATCTGTCCAAGGGAATGAGTTTCCGCAGGCCAGAATGGACTATAGTAACGACAGATGCCAGCCTTCTGGGCTGGGGTGCAGTCTGGAACTCCCTGAAGGCTCTGGGTTCGTGGACTCAGGAGGAGGCCCTCCTTCCGATAAACATTCTGGAACTAAGAGTGATATTCAATGCTCTTCAGGCTTGGCCTCAGCTAGCTGCGGTCAGGTTCATCAGATTTCAGTTGGACAACATCACGACTGTAGCCTATATCAACCATCAGGGGGGATCAAGGAGCCCCCTGGCAATGTTGGAGGTTTCAAAGATAATTCTATGGGCAGAGGTTCACTCTTGCCATCTCTCAGCTATCCATATCCCAGGAGTAGAGAACTGGGAGGCGGATTTTCTAAGTCGGCAGACTTTTCATCCGGGGGAGTGGGAGCTCCATCCTGAGGTATTTGCCCAGTTGATTCAACTATGGGGCAAATCAGAACTGGATCTCATGGAGTCTCGTCAGAACGCCAAGCTTCTTTGTTACGGGTCCAGGTCCAGGGATCCCAAGGCAGCGCTGATAGATGCTCTAGCAGCGCCCTGGTCCTTCAGCCTGGCTTATGTGTTTCCACGGTTTCCTCTGCTCCCTCGTCTGATTGCCAAGATCAAGCAGGAGAGAGCTTCGGTGATCTTGATAGCCCCTGCGTGGCCACGCAGGGCTTGGTATGCAGATCTGGTGGACATGTCATCTTTTTCACCATGGACTCTGCCGCTAAGGCAGGACCTTCTACTTCAAGGTCCCTTCAAACATACAAATCTAATTTCTCGAACGCTTGATTCTATCAAAGCGTGGTTTTTCCGAATCGGTCATTGATACCTTAATTCAGGCTCGAAAGCCTGTCACCAGGAAGATCTATCATAAGATATGGTGTAAATATCTTCACTGGTGTGAATCCAAGGGTTACTCATGGAGTAAGGTCAGGATTCCTAGGATATTTTTCTCCCAGAAGGATTGGAGAAGGGATTGTCAGCTAGTTCCTTAAAGGGACAGATTTCTGCTCGGTCTATTCTTTTGCACAAACCTCTAGCTGAGGTTCCAGACGTTCAGGCGTTTTGTCAGGCTTTAGTTAGAATCAAGCCTGTGTTTAAACCTGTTGCTCCGCCATGGAGTTTAAATTTAGTTCTTAAAGTTCTTCAAGGGGTTCCGTTTGAACCTTTGCATTCCATAGATATTAAGCTTTTATCTTGGAAAGTTCTGTTTTTAGTAGCTATCTCCTCAGCTCGAAGAGTTTAGGAGTTATCTGCTTTACAATGTGATTCCCCTTATCTGATTTTCCATGCAGATAAGGTAGTGTTACGTACCAAACCTGGGTTTCTTCCTAAGGTGGTATCTAATAAGAATATCAATCAGGAGATTGTTGTTCCTTCACTATGTTCTAATCCTTCTTCAAAGAAGGAACGTCTATTACACAATCTTGATGTGGTTCGTGCTTTAAAGTTTTATTTACAAGCTACGAAGGATTTTCGTCAAACATCTGCTTTGTTTGTTGTCTACTCTGGACAGAGGAGAGGCCAAAAGGCTTTGGCAACTTCTTTCTTTTTTGCTAAGAAATATAATACACTTAGCTTATGAGACTGCTGGCCAGCAGCCTCCTGAAAGAATTACAGCTCATTCTACTAGAACAGTAGCTTCCTCATGGGCTTTTAAACATGAGGCCTCTGTTGAACAGATTTGTAAGGCGGCGACTTGGTCTTCGCTTCATACCTTTTCTAAATTCTATAAATTTGATACTTTTGCTTCTTCGGAGGCTATTTTTGGGAGAAAGGTCTTACAGGCAGTGGTGCCTTCCGTTTAAGTTCCTGCCTTGTCCCTCCCTTCATCCGTGTCCTAAAGCTTTGGTTTTGGTATCCCACAAGTAATGGATGAACCCGTGGACTGGATACACCTTTACAAGAGAAAACAAAATTTATGCTTACCTGATAAATTTATTTCTCTTGTGGTGTATCCAGTCCACAGCCCGCCCTGTTATTTTAAGGCAGGTGTTTTTTTATTTTTAAACTACAGTCACCACTGCACCCTATAGTTTCTCCTTTTTCCTTGCTTGTCTTCGGTCGAATAACTGGGGGTGGCAGTTAGGGGAGGAGCTATATAGACAGCTCTGCTGTGGGTGTCCTCTTGCAGCTTCCTGTTGGGAAGGAGAATATCCCACAAGTAATGGATGAACCCGTGGACTGGATACACCACAAGAGAAATAAATTTATCAGGTAAGCATAAATTTTGTTTTTCATTCTGATAAGGTGGTTTTACATACTAAATTAGGTTTCCTACCTAAGGTTGTTTCAAACAAGAATATTTATTGAGATTGTGGTTCCTTCTTTGTGTTCTAATTCTTCTTCTCCTAAGGAGCGTTTATTGCACAACCTAGATGTTCGTGCATTGAAGTTCTATCTTCAAACGACTAAGGACTTTTGTAAGTCACTGCTCATTCTACGAGGGCGGTTTCTTCTTCCTGGGCATTTAAAAATGAAGCTTCTGTGGAACTGTTTTGCAAGGCTTCAATTTTGCATAGTTTTTTAAAGTTTTATAAATTTGATACTTTTGCCTCTGCTGAGGCTTCTTTTGTGAGAAGGGTTCTTCAGGCAGTGGTGCCTTCTTTTTAGGTCTACCTGTCTTGTCCCTCCTTTATTATCTGTGTCCTCTCGCTTGGGTGTTGATTCCCACTAGTAATTGATGATTCCGTGGACTCACCATATCTTAGGAAAGAGAACCTAATTTCTCCAACATAGGTGTGTCCGGTCCACGGCGTCATCCTTACTTGTGGGATATTCTCTTCCCCAAAAGGAAATGGCAAAGAGCCCAGCAAAGCTGGTCACATGATCCCTCCTAGGCTCCGCCTTCCCCAGTCATTCTCTTTGCCGTTGCACAGGCAACATCTCCACGGAGATGGCTCAGAGTTTTTTGGTGTTTAAATGTAGTTTTTATTCTTCTATCAAGAGTTTGTTATTTTAAAATAGTGCTGGTATGTACTATTTACTCTGAAACAGAAAAGAGATGAAGATTTCTGTTTGTAAGAGGAAAATGATTTTAGCAACCGTTACTAAAATCGATGGCTGTTTCCACACAGGACTGTTGAGAGGAATTAACTTCAGTTGGGGGAAACAGTGAGCAGACTTTGGCTGCTTGAGATATGACACATTTCTAACAAGACTTGGTAATGCTGGAAGCTGTCATTTTCCCTATGGGATCCGGTAAGCCATTTTCTTAATTTTCAATATAAGAATACAAGGGCTTCACAAGGGCTTTATAGACTGGTAAACATTTTTCTGGGCCAAAACGATTACTATATAAGCATGTTTAATGGTTTATAACTTAGGAGAGTTATTTTAATCTTGGCAAATTGTTAAAAAAACGGACAAGCACTGTATTGGACACCTTTTTCACTGGGGGCCTTTTCTAGTCATAGGCAGAGCCTCATTTTCGCGCCAGTAATGCGCAGTTGTTTTTGGAAGGCAAGGCATGCAGATGCATGTGTGAGGAGCTCAGATCCACTGAAAAAGCTTATTGAAGGCGTCATTTGGTATCGTATTCCCCTCTGGGCTTGGTTGGGTCTCAGCAAAGCAGATACCAGGGACTGTATAGGGGTTAAATGTAAAAACGGCTCCGGTTCCGTTATTTTTAGAGTTAAAGCTTTCAAATTTGGTGTGCAATACTTTTAAGGCTTTATGACACTGTGGTGAAATTTTGGTGAATTTTGAACATTTCCTTCATACTTTTGCGTATATTCAGTAAAAAAGTGTGTTCAGTTTAAAATTTAAAGAGACAGTAACGGTTTTATTTTAAAACGTTTTTTGTGCTTTGTTACCAAGTGTATGTCTATTAACATGTCTGAACTATCAGATAGACGATGTTCTGTATGTTCGGAAGCCAAGGTTCCTATCCATTTAAATATATGTGATAAATGTGACAAACAAAGTAGGGACAATGATACCACTGATAATAATGTTGCCCAAAACGATTCCTTAAGTGAGGGGAGTAAGCATGGTACTGCATCATCCCCTTCTATGTCTACACCAGTCTTGCCCACTCAGGAGGCCCCTAGTACATCTAGTGCCCCAATCCTCCTTACTATGCAACAATTAACGGCTGTAATGGATAATTCTATTAAAAACATTTTAGCCAAAATGCCCACTTATCAGCGAAAGCGCGACAGCTCTGTTTTAGATACTGAAGAGCATGAGGACGCTGATGATAATGGTTCTGACATGCCCTTACACCAGTCTGAAGGGGCTAGGGAGGTTTTGTCTGAGGGAGAAATTTCAGATTCAGGAAAAATTTCTCAACAAGCTGAACCTGATGTTATTACATTTAAATTTAAATTGGAACATCTCCGCGCTCTGCTTAAGGAGGTGTTATCTACTCTGGATGATTGTGACAATTTGGTCATTCCAGAGAAATTATGTAAAATGGACAGGTTCCTAGAGGTCCCGGTGCCCCCCGAAGCTTTTCCTATACCCAAGCGGGTGGCGGACATTGTAAATAAAGAATGGGAAAGGCCCGGCATACCTTTTGTCCCTCCCCCTATATTTAAGAAATTATTTCCTATGGTCGACCCCAGGAAAGACTTATGGCAGACAGTCCCCAAGGTCGAGGGGGCGGTTTCTACTCTAAACAAACGCACCACTATCCCTATAGAAGATAGTTGTGCTTTTAAAGATCCTATGGACAAAAAATTAGAGGGTTTGCTTAAAAAGATGTTTGTTCAGCAAGGTTACCTTCTACAACCAATTTCATGCATTGTTCCTGTCACTACAGCAGCGTGTTTCTGGTTCGAGGAACTAGAAAAGTCGCTCAATCAAGCATCCTCTTATGAGGAGGTTATGGGCAGAGTTCAAGCACTTAAGTTGGCTAACTCTTTTACCTTAGACGCCACTTTGCAATTAGCTAGATTAGCGGCGAAAAATTCAGGGTTTGCTATTGTGGCGCGCAGAGCGCTTTGGCTAAAGTCTTGGTCAGCGGATGCGTCCTCCAAGAACAAATTGCTTAACATACCTTTCAAGGGGAAAACGCTGTTTGGCCCTGACTTGAAAGAGATTATTTCAGATATCACTGGGGGAAAGGGCCACGCCCTTCCTCAGGATAGGTCTTTTAAGGCTAAAAATAAACCAAATTTTCGTCCCTTTCGCAGAAACGGACCAGCCCCAAGTTCTACATCCTCTAAGCAAGAGGGTAATACTTCTCAAACCAAGCCAGCCTGGAGGCCAATGCAAGGCTGGAACAAAGGTAATCAGGCCAAGAAACCTGCCACTGCTACCAAGACAGCATGAGATGTTGGCCCCCGATCCGGGACCGGATCTGGTGGGGGGCAGACTTTCTCTCTTCGCTCAGGCTTGGGCAAGAGATGTTCTGGATCCTTGGGCGCTAGAAATAGTCTCCCAAGGTTATCTTCTGGAATTCAAGGAGCTACCCCCAAGGGGAAGGTTCCACAGGTCTCAATTGTCTTCAGACCACATAAAAAGACAGGCATTCTTACATTGTGTAGAAGACCTGTTAAAAATGGGAGTGATTCATCCTGTTCCATTAGGAGAACAAGGGATGGGATTCTACTCCAATCTGTTCATAGTTCCCAAAAAAGAGGGAACATTCAGACCAATCTTAGATCTCAAGATCCTAAACAAATTTCTCAAGGTTCCATCGTTCAAAATGGAAACCATTCGGACAATTCTTCCTACCATCCAGGAAGGTCAATTCATGACCACGGTGGATTTAAAGGATGCGTATCTACATATTCCTATCCACAAGGAACATCATCGGTTCCTAAGGTTCGCCTTTCTGGACAAGCATTACCAGTTTGTGGCACTTCCATTCGGATTAGCCACTGCTCCCAGAATTTTCACAAAGGTACTAGGGTCCCTTCTAGCGGTGCTAAGACCAAGGGGCATTGCAGTAGTACCTTACTTGGACGACATACTGATTCAAGCATCGTCTCTACCACAAGCAAAGGCTCATACGGACATTGTCCTGGCCTTTCTCAGATCTCACGGGTGGAAAGTGAACGTAGAAAAAAGTTCTCTGTCCCCGTCAACAAGAGTTCCCTTCTTGGGAACAATAATAGACTCCTTAGAAATGAGGATTTTTCTGACAGAGGCCAGAAAATCAAAACTTCTAAGCTCTTGTCAAGTACTTCATTCTGTTCTTCTTCCTTCCATAGCGCAGTGCATGGAAGTAATAGGTTTGATGGTCGCGGCAATGGACATAGTTCCTTTTGCGCGCATTCATCTAAGACCATTACAACTGTGCATGCTCAGTCAGTGGAATGGGGATTATACAGACTTGTCTCCGACGATACAAGTAGATCAGAGGACCAGAGATTCACTCCGTTGGTGGCTGTCCCTGGACAACCTGTCACAAGGGATGAGCTTCCGCAGACCAGAGTGGGTCATTGTCACGACCGACGCCAGTCTGGTGGGCTGGGGCGCGGTCTGGGAACCCCTGAAAGCTCAGGGTCTTTGGTCTCGGGAAGAATCTCTTCTCCCGATAAATATTCTGGAACTGAGAGCGATATTCAATGCTCTCAAGGCTTGGCCTCAGCTAGCAAAGGCCAAATTCATACGGTTTCAATCAGACAACATGACGACTGTTGCGTATATCAACCATCAGGGGGGAACAAGGAGTTCCCTGGCGATGGAAGAAGTGACCAGAATAATTCAATGGGCGGAGACTCACTCCTGCCACTTGTCTGCAATCCACATCCCAGGAGTGGAAAATTGGGAAGCGGATTTTCTGAGTCGTCAGACTTTTCATCCGGGGGAGTGGGAACTCCATCCGGAAATCTTTGCCCAAATAATTCAATTGTGGGGCATTCCAGACATGGATCTGATGGCGTCTCGTCAGAACTTCAAGGTTCCTTGCTACGGGTCCAGATCCAGGGATCCCAAGGCGACTCTAGTGGATGCACTAGTAGCACCTTGGAGCTTCAACCTAGCTTATGTGTTCCCACCGTTTCCTCTCATTCCCAGGCTGGTAGCCAGGATCAAACAGGAGAGGGTATCGGTGATCTTGATAGCTCCTGCGTGGCCACGCAGGACTTGGTATGCAGATCTGGTGAATATGTCATCGGCTCCACCGTGGAAGCTACCTTTGAGACAGGACCTTCTTGTTCAAGGTCCGTTCGAACATCCGAATCTGGCCGCACTCCAACTGACTGCTTGGAGATTGAACGCTTGATTTTATCAAAGCGAGGGTTCTCAGATTCTGTCATTGATACTCTTGTTCAGGCTAGAAAGCCTGTAACTAGAAAAATCTACCATAAAATATGGAAAAAATATATCTGTTGGTGTGAATCTAAAGGATTCCCATGGAACAAGATAAAAATTCCTAAGATTCTATCCTTTCTTCAAGAAGGTTTGGAGAAAGGATTATCTGCAAGTTCTTTGAAGGGACAGATTTCTGCTTTATCTGTTTTACTTCACAAAAAGCTGGCGGCTGTGCCAGATGTTCAAGCTTTTGTTCAGGCTCTGGTTAGAATCAAGCCTGTTTACAAACCTTTGACTCCTCCTTGGAGTCTCAATTTAGTTCTTTCAGTTCTTCAGGGGGTTCCGTTTGAACCCCTACATTCCGTTGATATCAAGTTATTATCTTGGAAAGTTTTGTTTTTGGTTGCAATTTCTTCTGCTAGAAGAGTTTCAGAGTTATCTGCTCTGCAGTATTCTCCTCCTTATCTGGTGTTCCATGCAGATAAGGTGGTTTTGCGTACTAAACCTGGTTTTCTTCCGAAAGTTGTTTCTAACAAAAATATTAACCAGGAGATAGTCGTGCCTTCTTTGTGTCCGAATCCAGTTTCAAAGAAGGAACGTTTGTTACACAATTTGGATGTAGTTCGTGCTCTAAAATTCTATTTAGAGGCTACAAAGGATTTCAGACAAACATCTTCCTTGTTTGTTGTTTATTCTGGTAAAAGGAGAGGTCAAAAGGCAACTTCTACCTCTCTCTCTTTTTGGCTTAAAAGCATTATCAGATTGGCTTATGAGACTGCCGGACGGCAGCCTCCTGAAAGAATCACAGCTCATTCCACTAGGGCCGTGGCTTCCACATGGGCCTTCAAGAACGAGGCTTCTGTTGATCAGATATGTAAGGCAGCGACTTGGTCTTCACTGCACACTTTTACCAAATTTTACAAATTTGATACTTTTGCTTCTTCTGAGGCTATTTTTGGGAGAAAGGTTTTGCAAGCCGTGGTGCCTTCCATCTAGGTGACCTGATTTGCTCCCTCCCATCATCCGTGTCCTAAAGCTTTGGTATTGGTTCCCACAAGTAAGGATGACGCCGTGGACCGGACACACCTATGTTGGAGAAAACAGAATTTATGTTTACCTGATAAATTACTTTCTCCAACGGTGTGTCCGGTCCACGGCCCGCCCTGGTTTTTTAATCAGGTCTGATGATTTATTTTCTCTAACTACAGTCACCACGGTATCATATGATTTCTCCTATGCAAATATTCCTCCTTTACGTCGGTCGAATGACTGGGGAAGGCGGAGCCTAGGAGGGATCATGTGACCAGCTTTGCTGGGCTCTTTGCCATTTCCTGTTGGGGAAGAGAATATCCCACAAGTAAGGATGACGCCGTGGACCGGACACACCGTTGGAGAAAGTAATTTATCAGGTAAACATAAATTCTGTTTTCTCTTGTTAAGTGTATCCAGTCCACGGATCATCCATTACTTGTGGGATATTCTCCTTCCCAACAGGAAGTTGCAAGTGGATCACCCACAGCAGAGCTGCTATATATCTCCTCCCCTCACTGCCAAAAGGCTTCAAAGTCGTGTTTGAGGAGGGTAACAATCACAGTAGTCTGTGGCAGTTGTTGTGACTGTGTTTAAAAAACGTTTTTGTCATTTATTATTCTGTTTTTGTTATTAAGGGGTTAATCATCCATTTGCAAGTGGGTGCAATGCTCTGCTGACTTGTTATACATACACTGTAAAAATTTTGTTAGTGTAACTGCCTTTTTTCACTGTTATTTCAAATTTTGTCAAAATTTGTTTCTCTTAAAGGCACAGTAACGTTTTTTTATATTGCTTGTTAACTTGCTTTAAAGTGTTTTCCAAGCTTGCTAGTCTCATTGCTAGTCTGTACAAACATGTCTGAAACAGAGGATACTTGTTCATTATGTTTAAAGCCATGGTGGAGCCCCATAGGAGAATGTGTACTAAATGTATTGATTTCACCTTAAACAGTAAAGATCAGTCTTTATCTATAAAAGAATTGTCACCAGAGGGGTCTGTCGAGGGGGAAGTTATGCCGACTAACTCTCCCCACGTGTCGGACCCTTCGCCTCCCGCTCAAGGGACGCACGCTAATATGGCGCCAAGTACATCAGGGACGCCCATAGCGATTACTTTGCAGGACATGGCTGCAATCATGAATAATACCCTGTCAGAGGTATTATACAGATTGTCTGAATTGAGAGGCAAGCGCGATAGCTCTGGGGTTAGACGAGATACAGAGCGCGTAGATGCTGTAAGAGCCATGTCTGATACTGCGTCACAATATGCAGAACCTGAGGACGGAGAGTTTCAGTCTGTGGGTGACGTCTCTGAATCGGGGAGACCTGATTCAGAGATTTCTAATTTTAAATTTAAGCTTGAGAACCTCTGTGCATTGCTTGGGGAGGTATTAGCTGCTCTGAATGACTGTGACACAATTGCAGTGCCAGAGAAATTGTGTAGGCTGGATAAATACTATGCAGTGCCGGTGAGTACTGATGTTTTTCCAATACCTAAAAGGCTTACAGAAATTATTAGTAAGGAGTGGGATAGGCCCGGTGTGCCCTTTTGCCCACCTCCTATATTTAGAAAAATGTTTCCAATAGATGCCACTACACGGGACTTATGGCAGACTGCCCCTAAGGTGGAGGGAGCAGTTTCTACTTTAGCAAAGCGTACCACTATCCCGGTTGAGGACAGTTGTGCTTTTTCAGATCCAATGGATAAAAATATTAGAGGGTTACCTTAAGAAAATGTTTATTCAACAAGGTTTTATTTTACAGCCCCTTGCATGCATTTCGCCTGTCACTGCTGCGGCAGCATTCTGGTTTCTGGTTCAGTGTCCCTTTAATAGTTTTAAATTTACTTTTTGGGCTGGCTCTTACATTTGTCATACTTTGCCATCAATCCTAACTTATTTTTGCATCTGTATGTTTATACATTTATTTAAGTCTTGTGGATAATATAAAGTATTTTGGCGGTTAATAAATTGAGGTGGTTGAATGGCCTGTTTTATTGTCTACCTTTTGCTTTTTTATCTTTATAAACACTGATCTAACATTATTACCGTTCTTTGTTATGCATGTAATTAAATACATCATCATTTTCTGAATTCCCTTTTCCAGTATATTGCATTATCGAAGGTGCCTAGTGGAGTCTTCTGCACCAAGAGGCTGGCAGGGCCTGGCTACGAGGAGCTGCTGCAGGCGCTCTCAAGCAGTGAGAGGCAATGTGCAGAAACTATAGTCGGTATGGGATACTCATACGAGCACGTCATGAGAGCAATGCAGAAGCAAGGCCAGAACGTGGAACAGGTAGGTGACGCTGTCGTGTATCTGGTTTGATTAGAAGTAATCTGTGTGTAAAATCTCGTAACATATATTAAAAACAAAAGAAAATATTTTTGCAGTTTGCCTACATTGTAAATAAATTTAGTACTGTTTACAGTTACCTTTTAAAGGGACAGTCTAGTCAAAAGTAAACTTATGATTCAGACGGGGCATGCAATTTTAAACAACTTTCTTTCCTATTGGCTTGGAGAATCCGCGACTCCATTCTAATTACTAGTGGGATATTCAACTCCTGGCCAGCAGATGGAGGCAAAGAACACCCCAGCAGAGCTGTTAAGTGTTACTCACATTACCCATTATCCCCAGTCATTCTTTGCCTCTATCATCGGGAAGACATGCCTTATCTCTAATATAGGAGATGGCTTAGCTTCTTAAGGGTACTGCAGCTGCTATTAGGGGTACTTATTTTTATGAGGTTACATTTTTAGGAGGTTACATTTTTAGGCTGGCTATGAGAAGGGGAAGCTCATCAAATTTTATCTCATGTCGGGATAACGGAGTAGCAATTATTTGGAAAACTTTTATTTCTCCAACATAGGTGTGTCCGGTCCACGGCGTCATCCTTACTTGTGGGATATTCTCTTCCCCAACAGGAAATGGCAAAGAGCCCAGCAAAGCTGGTCACATGATCCCTCCTAGGCTCCGCCTACCCCAGTCATTCTCTTTGCCGTTGTACAGGCAACATCTCCACGGAGATGGCTTAGAGTTTTTTAGTGTTTAACTGTAGTTTTTATTATTCAATCAAGAGTTTGTTATTTTAAAATAGTGCTGGTATGTACTATTTACTCAGAAACAGAAAAGAGATGAAGATTTCTGTTTGTATGAGGAAAATGATTTTAGCACCGTAACTAAAATCCATGGCTGTTCCACACAGGACTGTTGAGAGCAATTAACTTCAGTTGGGGGAACAGTGTGCAGTCTCTTACTGCTTGAGGTATGACACATTCTAACAAGACGATGTAATGCTGGAAGCTGTCATTTTCCCTATGGGATCCGGTAAGCCATGTTTATTAAGATAGTAAATAAGGGCTTCACAAGGGCTTATTAAGACTGTAGACTTTTTCTGGGCTAAATCGATTCATTATTAACACATATTTAGCCTTGAGGAATCATTTATTCTGGGTATTTTGATATGATTATATCGGCAGGCACTGTTTTAGACACCTTATTCTTTAGGGGCTTTCCCTAATCATAGTCAGAGCCTCATTTTCGCGCCGGTATGGCGCACTTGTTTTTGAGGACAGCATGGCATGCAGCTGCATGTGTGTGGAGCTCTGATACATAGAAAAGTCTTTCTGAAGGCATCATTTGGTATCGTATTCCCCTTTGGGCTTGGTTGGGTCTCAGCAAAGCAGATTCCAGGGACTGTAAAGGGGTTAAATATAAAAACGGCTCCGGTTCCGTTATTTTAAGGGTTAAAGCTTCCAAATTTGGTGTGCAATACTTTTAGGGCTTTAAGACACTGTGGTGAAATTTTGGTGAATTTTGAACAATTCCTTCATACTTTTTCGCAATTGCAATAATAAAGTGTGTTTAGTTTAAAATTTAAAGTGACAGTAACGGTTTTATTTTAAAACGTTTTTTGTGCTTTGTTATCAAGTTTATGCCTGTTTAACATGTCTGAACTACCAGATAGATTGTGTTCTGACTGTGGGGAAACCAAGGTTCCTTCTCATTTAACTATATGTATTTTATGTCATAAAAAAATTTAGTAAAAATGATGCCCAAGATGATTCCTCAAGTGAGGGGAGTAAGCATGGTACTGCATCATCCCCTCCTTCGTCTACACCAGTCTTGCCCATACAGGAGGCCCCTAGTACATCTAGTGCGCCAATACTCCTTACTATGCAACATTTAACGGCTGTAATGGATAATTCTATCAAAAACATTTTAGCCAATATGACCACTTATCAGCGAAAGCGCGACTGCTCTGTTTTAGAAAATTCTGTAGAGCATGAGAACGCTGATGATATGGTTTCTGAAGGGCCCCTACACCAGTCTGAGGGGGCCAGGGAGGTTTTGTCTGAGGGAGAAATTTCAGATTCAGGAAACATTTCTCAACAAGCTGAACCTGATGTGATTACTTTTAAATTTAAGTTGGAACATCTCCGCGCTCTGCTTAAGGAGGTGTTATCCAATTTGGATGATTGTGATTATCTGGTCATTCCAGAACCACTATGTAAAATGGAAAAGTTCTTAGAGGCCCCGGGGCCCCCCGAAGCTTTTCCTATATCCAAGCGGGTGGCGTACATTGTTAGTAAAGAATGGGACAGGCCCGGTATACCTTTAGTACCTCCCCCCATATTTATAAAATTGTTTTCCTATAGTCGACCCCAGAAAGGACTGATGGCAGACAGTCCCCAAGGTCGAGGGGGCGGTTTCTACTCTACACAAGCGCGCCACTATACCCATAGAAGATAGTTGTGCTTTCCAAGATCCTATGGATAAAAAATTAGAAGGTCTGCTAAAGATGTTTGTTCAGCAAGGTTCCCTTCTACAACCAATTGCATGCATTGTCCCTGTCACTGCAGCCGCGTGTTTCTAGTTTGATGAGCTAGGAAAGGCGATTATTAGTAATTCTTCTTCTTATGAGGAGATTATGGACAGAATTCGTGCTCTTAAATTGGCTAATTCTTTCACCCTAGACGCCACCCTGCAATTGGCTAGGTTAGCGGCGAAAAAATTCTGGGTTTGCTATTGTGGCGCAGAGCGCTTTGGTTAAAATCTTGGGCAGCGGATGCGTCTTCCAAGAACAAATTGCTTGACATTCCTTTCAAGGGGAAAACACTCTTTGGCCCTGACTTGAAAGAGATTATCTCTGATATCACTGGGGGCAAGGGCCACGCCCTTCCTCAGGATAGGTCTTTTCAAGACCAAAAATAAACCTAAGTTTCGTCCCTTTCGCAGAAACGGATCAGCCCCAAGGGCTACGTCCTCTAAGCAGGAAGGTAATACTTCTCAAGCCAATCCAGCCTGGAGACCTATGCAAGGCTGGAGCAAAGGAAAGCAGGCCAGGAAACCTGCCACTGCTACCAAGACAGCATGAAATGCGGGCCCCCGATCCGGGACCGGATCTGGTGGGGGGCAGACTCTCTCTCTTCGCTCAGGCTTGGGAAAGAGATGTTCTGGATCCTTGGGCGCTAGAAATAGTCTCCCAAGGTTATTCTCTGGAGTTCAAGGGGCTTCCTCCAAGGGGGAGGTTCCACAGGTCTCAGTTGTCTTCAGACCACATAAGAAGACAGGCATTCTTACATTGGGTAGAAGACCTGCTAAAAATGGGAGTGATTCATCCTGTTCCATTAGGAGAACAAGGGATGGGGTTCTACTCCAATCTGTTCATAGTTCCCAAAAAAGAGGGAACGTTCAGACCAATCTTGGATCTCAAGATCTTGAACAAGTTTCTCAAGGTTCCATCGTTCAAGATGGAAACCATTCGAACACTTCTTCCTTCCATCCAGGAAGGTCAATTCATGACCAAGGTGGATTTCAAGGATGCGTATCTACATATTCCTATCCACAAGGAACATCATCGGTTCCTAAGGTTTGCATTCCTGGACAAGCATTTCCAGTTCGTGGCATTTTCTTTCGGATTAGCCACTGCTCCTAGGATTTTCTCATAGGTACTAGGGTCCCTTCTGGCGGTGCTAAGACCAAGGGGCATTGCTGTAGTACCTTACTTGGACGACATTCTGATTCGAGCGTCGTCCCTTCCTCAAGTAAAGGCTCACACGGACATTGTCCTGGCCTTTCTCAGATCTCACGGATGGAAAGTGAACGTGGAAAAGAGTTCTCTATCTCCGTCAACGAGGGTTCCCTTCTTGGGAACTATAATAGACTCCTTAGAAATGAGTATTTTTCTGACAGAAGCCAGAAAAACAAAACTTCTAGACTCTTGTCGGATACTTCATTCCGTTCCTCTTCCTTCCATAGCGCAGTGCATGGAAGTGATAGGTTTGATGGTAGCGGCAATGGACATAGTTCCTTTTGTGCGCATTCATCTAAGACCATTACAACTGTTCATGCTCAGTCAGTGGAATGGGGACTATTCAGACTTGTCTCCGAAGATACAAGTAAATCAGAGGACCAGAGACTCATTCCGTTGGTGGCTGTCCCTGGACAACCTGTCACAAGGGATGACCTTCCGCAGACCAGAGTGGGTCATTGTCACGACCGACGCCAGTCTGATGGGCTGGGGCGCGGTCTGGGGATCCCTGAAAGCTCAGGGTCTTTGGTCTCGGGTAGAATCTCTTCTACCGATAAATATTCTGGAACTGAGAGCGATATTCAATGCTCTCAAAGCTTGGCCTCAGCTAGCGAGGGCCAAGTTCATACATCAACCATCAGGGGGGAACAAGGAGTTCCCTAGCGATGGAAGAAGTGACCAAAATCATTCTATGGGCGGAGTCTCACTCCTGCCACCTGTCTGCTATCCACATCCCAGGAGTGGAAAATTGGGAAGCGGATTTTCTGAGTCGTCAGACATTGCATCCGGGGGAGTGGGAACTCCATCCGGAAATCTTTGCCCAAGTCACTCAACCGTGGGGCATTCCAGACATGGATCTGATGGCCTCTCGTCAGAACTTCAGAGTTCCTTACTACGGGTACAGATCCAGGGATCCCAAGGCGGCTCTAGTGGATGCACTAGTAGCACCTTGGACCTTCAAACTAGCTTATGTGTTCCCGCCGTTTCCTCTCATCCCCAGGCTGGTAGCCAGGATCAATCAGGAGAGGGCGTCGGTGATTTTGATAGCTCCTGCGTGGCCACGCAGGACTTGGTATGCAGATCTGGTGAATATGTCATCGGCTCCACCATGGAAGCTACCTTTGAGAGACCTTCTTGTTCTAGGTCCGTTCGACCCACTCCAGCTGACTGCTTGGAGATTGAACGCTTGATCTTATCAAAGCGAGGGTTCTCAGATTCTGTTATTAATACTCTTGTTCAGGCCTGAAAGCCTGTAACCAGAAAAATTACCACATAATTTGGTATATCTGTTGGTGTGAATCTGCAGGATTCCCTTGGGACAAGGTTAAGATTCCTAAGAGTCTATCCTTCCTTCGAGAAGGATTGGAAAAAGAATCAAGCCTGTTTACAAAATTTTGACTCCTCCTTGGAGTCTCAACCTAGTTCTTTCAGTTCTTCAGGGGGTTCCGTTTGAACCCTTACATTCCGTTGATATTAAGTTATTATCTTGGAAAGTTTTGTTTTTGGTTGCAATTTCTTCTGCTAGAAGAGTTTCAGAATTATCTGCTCTGCAGTGTTCTTCTCCTTATCTGGTGTTCCATGCAGATAAGGTGGTTTTGCGTACTAAACCTGGTTTTCTTCCAAAAGTTGTTTCTAACAAAAACATTAACCAGGAGATAGTTGTGCCTTCTTTGTGTCCTAATCCAGTTTCAAAGAAGGAACGTTTGTTGCACAACTTGGATGTAGTTCGTGCTCTCAAATTTTACTTAGCAGCTACTAAGGATTTCAGACAAACTTTGTCTTTGTTGTTTATTCTGGTAAACGGAGAGGTCAAAAAGCAACTTCTACCTCTCTCTCCTTCTGGATTAAAAGCA
Organism: Bombina bombina; assembly: GCF_027579735.1. Lineage (NCBI taxonomy): Eukaryota > Metazoa > Chordata > Amphibia > Anura > Bombinatoridae > Bombina > Bombina bombina. The sequence continues at coordinate 38,573,647 of NC_069500.1, read as the reverse complement.
TTATCCGATTGGCTTATGAGACTGCCGGACGGCAGCCTCCTGAAAGAATCACAGCTCACTCCGCTAGGGCTGTGGCTTCCACATGGGCCTTCAAGAACGAGGCTTCTGTTGATCAGATATGTAAGGCAGCGACTTGGTCTTCACTGCACACTTTTTCTAAATTTTACAAATTTGATACTTTTGCTTCTTCTGAGGCTATTTTTGGGAGAAAGGTTTTGCAAGCCGTGGTGCCTTCCATTTAGGTGACCTGATTTGCTCCCTCCCTTCATCCGTGTCCTAAAGCTTTGGTATTGGTTCCCACAAGTAAGGATGACGCCGTGGACCGGACACACCTATGTTGGAGAAAACAGAATTTATGTTTACCTGATAAATTACTTTCTCCAACGGTGTGTCCGGTCCACGGCCCGCCCTGGTTTTTTTAATCAGGTCTGATAATTTATTTTCTTTAACTACAGTCACCACGGTAACATATGGTTTCTCCTATGCAAATATTCCTCCTTAACGTCGGTCGAATGACTGGGGTAGGCGGAGCCTAGGAGGGATCATGTGACCAGCTTTGCTGGGCTCTTTGCCATTTCCTGTTGGGGAAGAGAATATCCCACAAGTAAGGATGACGCCGTGGACCGGACACACCGTTGGAGAAAGTAATTTATCAGGTAAACATAAATTCTGTTTTCTTTCTAATGACACGGTGAGTCCATGGATCATCATCCGTTACTGTTGGGAATATCACTCCTGGCCAGCAGGAGGAGGCAAAGAGCACCACAGCAAGGAGGAGGTGAAGTTTAGGTGTCTGTCAAGAAGTTTTCTTCAACCAAGATTTTATTATTTTTGTAAGCAGAGTAGGTTTACTCTGATCTTCCTGGGGTCTAGCCTAGTCAACGTCAGTCTCTTCAGTAGGGCAGTGGTGGCTTTTGAGCACTTGGGAACTTGTGTGGTACAATCCTCACTGCATTTTCTCAATAATTTGCTGCCCTAATCAGAAAGCCTGAGTAGGATTACTCAGATTATTTCTTTCTTCACAGGTCCATGTGAGGTGCTGCACCCTCTCAAACCAGGTGAGCTGTCCTGCTACCAGACAGCATGTTTTAAGGTAAGTGCCATTTAATTTTTCTTTGTAAGGAAAATCTAGCACTTTTAGCAGCTAAGGGCTGTTTTAACTTTATGGGATATTTAAAATAAAGGTAGATAAAGCTGAGGAAGCGGTCTTGTTTTGTATAAAAGTAATTCTTTATTGGGCATCAAAAATAAAAAAAATCCTTCTCTGTAGTCACGGATTCAGAGTGCATAGGAGGGCGTAGCACCAAGCGTTTGACATGTTTCGGCTAAAAGCCGTAATCGTAACCTAAGGTGCTACACCTTACAAAGTGAATAAAAAGGTGTGTTTACATTCTAATTGGCTAAAACAGATAATAGGAAAGAACGCCCTCTGATGCTAGACAATAAGAAAGTTAACCCTATAATACAGCCTTAGCTTAAAGTAGTACACAAACAAAAGGGCTTGAAAATAATTACAATACCTTTTTTAAAATTTTTACAAATTAGCATATTTGTTAATACATATAAAACAGGCAATATTGCAAAGTATATAGAGCAAAATATAAGCACCCGGTATGCAATGTAATGGTGAATAAACACCTAATGCTAATGTAGATTGTATTATAAAGCACAACTTGAGTTGCAAAATAGAGTTGTTTAAATTAAACCTTCATGTTAGGGGTTCATTTGGCAGTGTTTGCAGGCATTTGAGACTGTGAGGAGCAGGGATTTTATTGGTGACTCAGTTAATCATTTTTATCATACGGATTCTACTTGATTTTTTTTTTTATTTTTTATATGCCTTGTTTTATCTGCAAGCCGTTTCAGACAGGAGACCTTTACTACTAGGACCGTTCCGTACTTAAAAGGGGAGGGTCCTTGTAGAGGCGTTTTTTTTTTTTTCCTCTCCTTTGGCGCTCTTCGTTGCAACTCTGGGGAGACTGTCTGAGGACTTGTAACGTAGTTGTCGGCTGCACTGGTCTCTTTTATCCATTGCGCTGCCGTCGCAGGTCCGGATCGGTTATCTGTGAAGGGAAGTTTTTCCTCTAAGGGCTGCAGGACAGGTAGGCACCTCAATAAAGCTGCTGAAGTGTTTAGGTTTCCTGGGGTTATTTTCTTTTTTTGTTTGTGCTTAAACAATTGTATTCATTTTTTTAAAGGCACAGTATTTTTATTTTATTTTTTCAGCATTTTTGTTACGATGGATCAAGAGGCCTTACAAATTGTCACTTGTCAGTTGTGTTATGATGCCCAGGTGGAACCTCCCAGTTCCTTTTTGTTCCTCATGCATTGAGAGAACTTTGTTATAGAGAGAAAATGTTTTGATTATGAGCCACCATTAGCCCAGGCGAATGCTGTTAAGGGGTCTCCTGTAGCAGATATGCCGCAGCTTTCTCCTCAAGCGTCCCAACCTTTTCAGTCTCCACATGCAGTGCCCTGCGTTTCCTCTTGCAATACGGTAGGATTTTCTTTGCAGGACATTGCTACCCAGGTATCCTCTGCGATATCTGATGCATTGTCGACCTTTCCCATGCTGCAGGTAAGGCATAAAAGGAAACTTAAAGAATTAGTAAGGTTTCTGATCAAGTTGTGGCTACCTTCTCAAAAGTCTGAGGAAGAAGACATGTCGGTAGTGTGAAATTTCAGATTCAGATAGTGTAATTCCTTCTTCTGATGCTGAAGTTGTATCCTTCAGATTTAAGCTAGAACACCTTCGCTTATTACTTAAGAAAGTTTTGGACACTTTGGACGACTCCGACACGACTATTGTAGTGACTATTGTAGTGACTATTGTAGTGACTATTGTAGTGACTATTGTAGTGACTATTGTAGTGACTATTGTAGTGACTATTGTAGTGACTATTGTAGTGACTATTGTAGTGACTATTGTAGTGACTATTGTAGTGACTATTGTAGTGACTATTGTAGTGACTATTGTAGTGACTATTGTAGTGACTATTGTAGTGACTATTGTAGTGACTATTGTAGTGACTATTGTAGTGACTATTGTAGTGACTATTGTAGTGACTATTGTAGTGACTATTGTAGTGACTATTGTAGTGACTATTGTAGTGACTATTGTAGTGACTATTGTAGTGACTATTGTAGTGACTATTGTAGTGACTATTGTAGTCAATCCTAAAAAGTCTAGTAAGCTGAATAAGTGTTTTGATGTTCCCTCCGCGGTGGAGGTTTTTCCAGTACCAGATAGTGCTACGGAGATTATTGCACGGGAGTGGAAGAGACCTGGTATTCCTTTTTCTCCATCTTCTATTTTTAAGAAGATGCTTCCTATAGCGAACTCAAGGAGTCGTGGCAGACGGTTCCTAAGGTAGAAGGAGCAATCTCCACTTTGGCTAAGAAGACCACTATTCCCATAGAGGATAGTTGCTCTTTTAAGGATCCAATGGATTAGAAATTGGAGGCATTACTAAAAAAGATGTACATTCACCAGGGTCTACAATGGCAGACTGGGGTGTGTATTGCCACGGTGACCAGTGCTGCAGCTTACTGGTTTGATGCATTGTCTCTTCAGACGTTTACTTATCTTGAGGAGATCCAGGACAGGATTAAAGCCCTTAAGTTAGCCAACTCCTTTATTACGGATGCTTCCTTGCAAGTCATTAAATTGGCAGTAAACATTTCTGGTTTTGACGTTTTAGCCCACAGTGCCTTGTGGTTGAAGTCCTGGTCTGCGGATGTTTCATCTTAAGTCCAAGCTCCTGGCAATCCTATACAAGGGTATGACCTTGTTTGGGCCCGGTTTGTCTGAAATTATCTCAGATATTACACGAGGGAAGGTTTCCTTTCTTCCTCAAGATAAAAATAAGCAGAAAGGACGTTGGTCATTTTCGTTCCTTTCGTAACTTTAGAGGCAAGGCTTTCTTTCCTTCCTCCAAGCAAGATTTAGCCAGTCTTGGAATAAGGGAAAACAATCTAAAAAGCCCACAGCTGTCTCCAAGTCAGCATGAAGGGTCAGCCCCCGATCCGGGCCTTGATAAGAGATGTTCTGGATCCCTGGGATACAAAATAAAATGAAAGACCTTTCCTCCCAGAGCGTAAGAAATAGAGAGAATAGGGATATAAATATATTAATACAAACCCCTAATATATCACTAACAGTATATATCTATACACTTATATATGTCTGGCAAGCAGATGAAATTGTTAAGTGAGTAATACTGTTATTTCAATTAGAGATGTAGGGTGGTGCTAACTGTCTGAAAATACCAAGAAACAAATAGAAAAGTGACAGTATTCTAGCACTCTTGCAAGATATGAGTTATCCTTGTGTAGAATCGCAAGGAGAGTTACCATGAATGGGTTAAAATATAAATTTTATTCTATACAGTTAATATATACATGTATTTCCCCCCCCCCCCCCTTTCTATTCCTAGATCTTGCTCATATTTTCTGTTCTTTCTTTCGTTAATTATTTAGGTCCTGTATCGATAGTTTTGATACAGGATAAAGATAAAGCTCTACTGGGGTGTACGTTATAACACCCAAGATTGAGTTTTGATGGTTATTTTGTTAGGCATTGAGACTGAGAGACCCCAAATTGTTATACGTGAAATAATTTAAGGGAAATAGCTAGACATTGAGGATAAGCAGTGCACCAAGAAAACTTAAACATACGGCATAACCAGCACTCATGCGCACAATTCTCATAAGAGACTGGACTGACGTTATGTTAGATACTGATTTACTCAGAAGTGAGTGTAAGTTGAACTGCATTATATACTCCAGGTATGCCATTGTCTATGTTCTTTTTCTATATGTACTATTGTTGTCTCTGTAAATGTATTTTTTTTCTTTTTGAATAACCCAATAAAGCTTTGGAAAAATGAAAAAAAATAATATATACATGTAAATGTATAAAGTGAATACATATAAATCAGTGAGTGTGTGTCTTAAAACTTAGATTAAAAATGTATACAGGGCACAATTAACCCACAAAACACTATTTCAAAACAATAATTCTAAGCCCCACACAGTTTCAGTGCAAACTGAGATATGCTCCAGACTGCAGAAAATTAACTACAAAGGGGATTGACCCCATCAACAAAATTAACTGGCTAATAGCAGTAGTGAGCAAAAGGTAAGCACCTGTCTGTGTGAGTGCCAGATAGCCTAATCAAGGCCCAACAAAAAATATGTTGCAACTGAATAAGTGGATAACGGTCCCCTAAGTACGCCTATATGTATATATTTACTGTATAGAATAAAATTTATATTTTAACCCATTCGATTCTACACAAGGATAACTCATATCTTGCAAGAGTGCTAGTATACTGTCACTTTTCTCTTTGTTTCTTTCCTCCCAGAGGTAGGTTTCTTCTCTCCAGATTATCTGTAGACCAGATAAAGAGAGGCGTTCTTACATTGTGTCAAGGACCTTGCCGCTCTGGGGGTGATAGTTCCAGTTCCTCCACAGGAACAGGGTCTGGGATTTTACTCAAATCTGTTTGTGGCTCCCAAAAAGGAGGGAACTTTCCGACCAATCTTAGACTTGAAGTGCCTAAACAAGTTTCTTGTTCAAGGTGGAGACTATACGCTCCATTCTTCCCTTGGTGCAAGAGGGTCCGTTCATGACAACCATAGACCTAAAGGATGCGTACCTTCATGTTCCCATTCACAAGAATCATCACAGGTTGGCAGTGCTTCGGTCTAGGGGCATTGCAGTGGCGCCTTACCTGGACGACATTCTAGTACAGGCGCCATCTTTTCAACAAGCAAACTCTCATACGGAGATCTTGTTGTCTTTTCTTCACTCCCACGGATGGAATGTGAATCTGGGGAAAAGTTATGATTCCAGCCACAAGAGTCGTGTTTTTGGGGACTATAATAGACTCCCTACTAAGGAAGATATTTCTGACGGAGGTCAGAAAAAGAAAGATTTTCGACTCTTGTCTTGCCTATCAGTCCTCTCCTCGGCCGTCAGTGGCTCAATGTATGGATGTAATAGGTCTGATGCTGGCCTCCATGAACATTTTGTTCTCTCGGTTCCATCTCAGACCTCTGCAGTTATGCATACTCAGACAATGGAACGGGTACTATGTGGATCTGTCTCCGTGAATAGATCTGGACCAGGCGACTATAGCCTCTCTCTTCCATGGTGGTTGTCTCAGGACCACCTCTCCCAGGGAACTTGCTTCCGCAGACCCTCCTGGGTGGTTGTGACCACGGATGCCAGCCTTCTGGGTTGGGGAGCAGTCTGGGGCTCGTTGAAGGCTCATGGCTTATGGACTCGGGAGGAGTCGGTTCTGCCCATAAACATCAGAGCGATCTTCAATGCTCGCCTGGCCTCAGTTAGCTTAAGCCCAGTTTATCAGGTTCCAGTCGGACAGCATAACCTCGGTGGCATACATTAACCACCAGGGGGGGACTCAGATTCTTGGGCATGATAGAGGTGGCCCAAATTATTCAATGGGCGGAGACTCACAACTGTTGTCTCTTTGCGATCCACATCCCAGGAGTGGACAATTGGGAAGCGGAGTGGGAACTTCATCCCGAGGTGTTTATCATTCTGATTCTCAAATGGGGGCGGCCAGATCTGGATCTCATGGCTTCTCGGCAGAATGCCAAGCTCCCGAGGTTAAGGGACCCACAGGCAGTTCTGATGTTTTGGCGGTTCTTTGGAACTTCAGTCTAGCATACCTTTTTCCTCCGTTCGCTCTCCTTCCAAGGGTCATTGCTCGGATCAAGCTGGAGAGGGCATCTGTAATTCTCTTAGCCCCGGCGTGGCCTCGCAGGATCTGGCCTATGCAGATCTAGTGGAAATGTCATCCTTTCCACCTTGGAGACTCCCTCTGAGGAAATACCTTCTACTTCAGGGTCCCTTCCTTCATCCAAATCTTGTTTCTCTGAAGCTGACTGCATGGAGATTGAAAGCTTAATTTTATCTAAGCGTGGGTTTTCTGAGTCGGTCATTGAGACTTTAATCCAGGCTCGTGAGCCTGTGACACGTAAAATTTACCATAAAATATGGCATAAATATATGTATTGGTGTGAATCCAAAGGATACTCTTGGCGTAAGAATTCCTAGAATCTTGTCCTTCAGGGAGTTCTGGAGAAAGAAGGAACTTTCCGACCCATATTTGTCCTCAAATGTCAACAAAATTCTCAAACTTTTGTCCTTCAAATGGATACTATTTGTTCCATTCTTCCCTTGGTTCAGGAGAGTCATTTCATGACTATCATAGACCTGAAGGATGCGTATCATCATGTTCCTTTTCACAGGGAACATCATCAATTTCTTCGGTTTGCCTTTCTAGATAAAAAATTTCAATTTGTTACTCTTACCTTTTTGGCCTTGCTTACGGCCCCTTAAATCTTTACAGAGGTTCTAAGGGCCCTTTTGGCAGTGGTCAGATCTCAGGGAATAGAAGTGGCGCCTTACCTGGACAACAACCTTGTTCAGGCACCTTCTTTTCAGTTGGCAAAATGTCATACTGAGATGTTGTCTATTCAACGTTCCCACGGGTAATAAGTGAATCTGGAGAAGTGTTCCCTGGTGCCATCCAACTGGGTGTGTTTCTTAGGAACAATTATAGATTCTCTATCCATGAAGATTTTTCTGACGGATGTCAGGCAACTCAAACTTCTTGCCTCTCTATTCAGTCCTCTTTACGTCCATCATTGGCTCAGTGTATGGAAGTTATTGGTCTGATGGTGGCTTCTATGGTCATCATTCCTTTTGCTTGGTTCCATCTGAGACCTCTACAACTATGCATGCTCAGTCAATGGAACAGAGATCACTCAGATCTCTAACAGAGGATAGTTCTAGATCCCCCTAACAAGACATTCTCTTGGTGGATTTCGCAGGACCATCTCTCTCGGGTACATGCTTTCTGAGACCATCCTGGGTGTTTGTGAGAGCAGTTTAGGGATCCTTAAAGGCTCTGGGGTTTTTTTTGGACTCGAGAGGAGTCTTCTCTAACCATAAACATCCTAGAGTTCAGATCGATCGTCAATGCCTTAACAGCCTGGCCTCAACTATCTTTGGTCCAGTTTATCAGATTCCAATCGGACAACTTCACATCTGTGACATACATGATCCACAAGGGAGGAACTCTGAGTTCGTTAGCTATGAAGGAGGTAACTCGCATTCTCCAGTGAGAGGAATCTCGCGATTGTCTCCTCTCTACCATCCACATCCCAAGGGTGGACAACTGAGTAGCAGATTTTCTGAGCAGGCAGACCTTTCATCCTGGGGAGTGGGTTCTCCACCCGGAAGTATTCTCAAAAATAACTCTGTTAGGTGGTTCCGAAGTTGGATCTAATGGTGTCGCGTCTAAAAGCCAAGCTTCCAAGGTACGGCTCAAGATCAAGAGATCCACAAGCCACTCTGATTGACGCTCTGGCGGTGCCTTGGAACTTCACTTTTGCATTCCTGTTCCCTCCGTTAGCTCTTCTCTCTCGAGTCATTGCTCGCATTAAACAGGACGTCTGGGATTCTAATAGCTCCTGTCTGGCCTTGCAGGATCTGGTTCCTGGATCTGATGATGTTATCTCTTCCTCGAAGTTTGCGTCTGAGGAAGGACCTTCTGTTCCTCTCTCCACCCAAATCTAGATTCTCAGAAGCTGACTGGTTGAAGATTTAACGTCTAGTCTTAGCTAGGTGTGGGTTTTCTGAGAAGGTCATTGTTACCATGCTTCAGGCTTGTAAGCCTGTTTCTCGCAATATTTACCATAAGGTATGGTGTAAATACTTTTTTATTGGTGTGAATCTAAGGGATTCTCTTGAAGTAGGGTGAGGTTACCCCAAATTTTGTCTTTTCTTCAGGATGGACTGGAGAAAGGTTTATCAGTCAGCAGTCTGAAGGGTCAGATTTCTGCGCTGTCTTCTTTTTGCACGAATGTCTGGCAGATCTACTTTGTTCAAGCCTTGGTCAGAATCAGGCCTGTGTTTAAACCTGTTGCTCCTCCTTGGAGCCTTAATCTTGTTAAAGTTCTGCAGCAGACTCGGTTTGAGCCTCTGCATTCAGTTGATTTTAATGGAAAGCTTTGCAATTTCTTTTGCTCTCAGAATTTCCGAACTTTCTGCTCTGCAGTGTGAACCCCCCTTTCCTTATTTTTTATGCGGATAGGCAGTTTTTTGTACTAGTGGGGATTTTTTCCCAAGGTGGTATCGGATTGCAATATCCATCAGGAAATAGTTTTTCCTTTTTGTCCTTATCCTTCTCAGAAGGAACGCCTGTGGCATAATCTGGATGTTGTGCATGCTCTAAAATTGTATCTTCAAGCCACTAAGGTTTTTTGGGGTTTTTTTTGCCAATCTGCCCTGTTCATTGTTTTCTCTGGTAAACATAAGGGTCAGAAGGCCACTTCTCCTACACTTTCTTTCTGGTTGAGAAGTGTTTTGCTTTTGAGTCAGCTGGACTACAGTCTCTTGAGATAATTAGGGCTGTCTCTTCTTCCTGGGCCTTCAAAAATGAAGCTTCTGTGGAACAAATCTGTAAGGTGACTACTATTTTTTTTTTTCTCCAAATGTTGATTCTTTTTACCCTTACCACTAGTAATTAGAATGGATTTGTGGATTCTCCCATGCCAATTGCAAAGAAAACAAAATTTTCAGGTAAATATATTTGCCTGATAAATTATTTTCTTTCCTTGACCCGCCCTCAATTTGATTTAAGACCGCTTTTTTTCTATAATTCTCAGGCGCCTGTATACCTTTGTATAATCTTCTGTTTCCATTTTCCTTTTGACCGAATGACTGGGGATTATGGGTAATGGGAATGACACTTAACAGTTCTGATGGGGTGTTCTTTGCCTCCACCTGCTGACCAGGAGTTGAATATACCACTAGTAATTAAAATGGATTTGTGGACTCTCCATGCCAAGAAATTAATTTATCATGCAAACATAAATTTTGTTTTCCAATTTACTTTTATTATAAAATTTTACTTTGTTCTTTTGGTATTCTTTGTTAAAAGCTAAACCTCGCTTATTTCTAAGCCCTTGAAGGCCGCCTATTATCTCAGTGCATTTTGTCAGGTTTTGTTTGTTTTTTTTTTTAGTTAGACGGCTCTAGGTCATTTGTGCCATATAGATAACATTTTGCTCACTATCGTGGAGTTAGGAGTCAGCAATGATTGGCTAAAATGCAAGTCTATCAAAAGAACTGAAATAAGGGTCTGTCTGCAGAGGCTTAGATACAAGGTAATCACAGCAGCAAATAGTATATTAATATAACCATGTTGGTTATGTAAAACTGTGGAATAGTTAATAAAGGTATTTATCTTTTTAAACAATAATACTTCTGGAGTAGACTGTCCCTTTAAAATGTCTTTTTCATGGTGCAGTTAACCATATTAATGCACCATCTCATTCTGTGTGGATCCTTTTCTCTTGTTAAGTGTGTTCAGTCCACGGGTCACCCATTACTTATGGGATATATTCTCCTTCCCAACAGGAAGTTGCAAGAGGATCACCCAAGCAGAGCTGCTATATAGCTCCTCCCCTCACATGTCATATCCAGTCATTCTCTTGCAACCCTCAACAAAGAAGGAGGTCGCGAGAGGAGTTGGAGTTTTTACTTAATTATTCTTCAATCAAAAGTTTATTTTAAATGGCACCTGAGTGTGCTGTTTTTTCTATCTCAGGCAGTATTTGGAAGAAGAATCTGCCTGTGTTTCTATGATCTTAGCAGACGTAACTAAGATCCACTGGCTGTTCTCGACATTCTGAGGAGTGGGGTAACTTCAGAAAATGGGAATAGCATGCGGGGTCCCCCGCAAATGAGGTATGTGCAGTACAATATTTTCTGGGAATGGAATTGACTAAGAAAACACTGCTGTTACCCATATGATGTAAGTACAGCCTTAAATGCAGTAGTAGCGACTGGTATCAGGCTGATAAATGTATGCGCAGTTGAGTTATTTTCTAGGGACTAGAATTTGACTGAGAAAATACTGTTAATGCTGAAATAATGCTTAAGCCTTATCTGCAGTAGAAGCGACTGGTAGCAGGCTTAGTGATAATTTTGCATGACATTTAAAAAGTTTGTTTTTAAAACGTTTACTGGCATGTTATTCGTTTTGTGAGGTACTTTGGTGATAAATCCTTTTTGGGCATGATTTTTTTCCACATGGCTAATAGAAACCGTTATATCAGGTCTCCCACTGTTGTAATATGGGTGGGAGGGGCCTTTTTTTAGCGCCTTGTTGCGCAGTTAAAATTCTAGCACAGTCTTCCTGCTTCTTCCTCCTTGATCCAAGATGTCTCTAGAGAGCTCAGGGGTTTTCAAAATTTGTTTTTGAGGGAGGTAATCAGTCACAGCAGACCTGTGACCGTGTGTTTGACTGTGATAAAAGCGTTAAATCTTAATTTGATATCCGTTTTTGGGTATCAAGGGGTTAATCATCCTTTTGCTAATGGGTGCAATCCTCTGCTAATACATTTACCGTTAAGAATTTTTGACTATAACTGAATTAGTTCATTGTTATTCAACTGTGTTTTTGATAAGTGCTGCAGTGTTTTTTATATTGCTTAGAACTTATTGAAAGTAATTTCCAAGCTTGCTAGCTTCATTGCTAGTCTGTTTAAACATGTCTGATACAGAGGAATCTGCTTGTTCATTATGTTCAAAAGCCGATGTGGAGCCCAATAGAAATAAAAGTCAATCTTTACCGATAAAAAAATTATCACCAGACAACGAGGGGGAAGTTATGCCGTCTAACTCTCTCCTCACGTGTCAGTACCTTCGTCTCCCGCTCAGGAGGTGCGTGAGATTGCGGCGCCAAGTACATCAAGGCACTTACAAATCACTTTACATGATATGGCTAATGTTATGAAAGAAGTATTATACAATATGCCCGAGTTAAGAGGCAAGCGCGATAGCTCTGGGTTAAGGACAGAGCGCGCCGATGACACAAGAGCCATGTCTGATACTGCGTCACAATTTGCAGAACATGAGGACGGAGAGCTTCATTCTGTGGGTGGCGGTTCTGATTCGGGGAGACCGGATTCAGAAATGTCAAATTTTAAATTCAAGCTTGAGAACCTCCGTGTGTTGCTAGGGGAGGTGTTAGCGGCTCTGAATGATTGTGACACGGTGGCAATCCCAGAGAAATTATTTAGGCTGGATAAATACTATGCGGTACCGGTGTGTACTGACGTTTTTCCTATACCAAAAAGGCTTACAGAGATTATTAGCAAGGATTGGGATAGACCTGGTGTGCCCTTTTCCCCTCCTCCGATATTTAGAAAAATGTTCCCTATAAACGCCGCCACACGAGACTTATGGCAGACGGTCCCTAAGGTGGAGGGAGCAGTTTCTACTTTAGCCAAGCGTACCACTATTCCGGTGGAGGATAGTTGTGCTTTCTCAGATCCAATGGATAAAAAGTTAGAGGGTTACCTTAAGAAAATGTTTGTTCAACAAGGTTTTATATTACAGCCTCTTGCATGCATTGCGCCTGTCACTGCTGCAGCGGCATTCTGGTTTGAGTCTCTGGAAGAGGCGATTCGCACAGCACCATTGGATGAGACTTTGAGCAAGCTTAGAACGCTTAAGCTAGCTAATGCGTTTGTTTCGGATGCCGTAGTGCATTTAACCAAACTTACGGCTAAGAATTCCGGATTCGCCATACAGGCGCGCAGAGCGCTATGGCTTAAATCCTGGTCAGCAGATGTAACTTCTAAGTCTAAACTACTGAATATTCCTTTCAAAGGGCAGACCTTATTCGGGCCCGGCTTGAAGGAAATTATTGCTGACATTACTGGAGGTAAGGGCCACACCCTTCCTCAGGACAGGGCCAAATTAAAGGCCAAACAGTCTAATTTTCGTGCCTTTCGTAATTTCAAGGCAGGAGCAGCATCAACTTCCTCCGCTCCAAAACAGGAAGGAACTACTGCTCGTTACAGACAAGGTTGGAAAGGCAACCAGTCATGGAACAAGGGCAAGCAGGCCAGAAAGCCTACTTCCGCCCCTAAGACAGCATGAAGACAGGGCCCCCTTTCCGGAGACGGATCTAGTGGGGGGCACACTTTCTCTCTTCGCCCAGGCTTGGGCAAGAGATGTACAGGATCCCTGGACGTTGGAGATTATATCTCAGGGATACCTTCTGGATTTCAAAACTTCTCCTCCACAAGGGAGGTTTCATCTGTCAAGGTTATCAACAAACCTAGTAAAGAAAGAGGCATTTCTACAATGTGTACAAGACCTCTTAGTGATGGGAGTGATCCACCCAGTTCCGCAAACGGAACAAGGGCAAGGGTTTTACTCAAATCTGTTTGTGGTTCCCAAAAAAGAGGGAACATTCAGACCAATCTTAGACTTAAAAATCTTAAACAAATTCATAAGGGTTCCATCGTTCAAAATGGAAACCATTCGGACCATCCTACCCATGATCCAAGAGGGTCAGTATATGACCACAGTGGACTTAAAGGATGCCTACCTTCACATACCGATTCACAAAGATCATTATCGGTACCTAAGGTTTGCCTTTCTAGACGGGAATTACCAGTTTGTAGCTCTTCCCTTCGGGTTAGCTACGGCTCCGAGAATTTTTACAAAGGTTCTGGGTTCGCTTCTGGCGGTACTAAGACCGCGAGGCATAGCGGTGGCTCCGTACCTAGACGACATTCTGATACAAGCGTCAAGTTTTCAAAATGCAAAGTCTCATACAGAGATAGTTCTAGCATTTCTGAGGTCGCATGGGTGGAAAGTGAACATGGAAAAGAGTTCTCCGTTTCCACTCACAAGGGTCCCTTTCCTAGGGACTCTTATAGATTCTGTAGAGATGAAGATTTACCTGACGGAGTCAAGGTTATCAAAGATTCTAAATGCTTGCCGTGTCCTTCATTCCATTCCAAGCCCATCAGTAGCTCAGTGCATGGAAGTAATCGGCTTAATGGTCGCGGCAATGGACATAGTGCCATTTGCCCGCCTGCATCTCAGACTGCTGCAATTATGCATGCTAAGTCAATGGAATAGGGATTACTCAGATCTGTCCCCTTTACTGTATCTGGACCAGGGATTCTCTTCTCTGTTGGTTGTCTCGGGTTCATCTGTCAAAAGGAATGACCTTTCGCAGACCAGATTGGACGATTGTAACAACAGATGCCAGCCTACTAGGCTGGGGCGCAGTCTGGAACTCCCTAAAGGCTCAGGGATCGTGGACTCAGGAGGAGAAACTCCTTCCAATAAACATTCTGGAATTAAGAGCAATATTCAATGCTCTCCTAGCTTGGCCTCAGTTAGCAACACTGAGGTTCATCAGGTTTCAGTCTGACAACATCACAACTGTAGCTTACATCAATCATCAAGGAGGAACCAGGAGTTCCCTAGCGATGTTAGAAGTCTCAAAGATAATTCGCTGGGCAGAGTCTCACTCTTGCCACCTGTCAGCGATCTACATCCCAGGTGTGGAGAACTGGGAGGCGGACTTTCTAAGTCGCCAGACTTTTCATCCGGGGGAGTGGGAACTTCATCCGGAGATATTTGCTCAACTGATTCTTCGTTGGGGCAAACCGGAACTGGATCTCATGGCATCTCGCCAGAATGCCAAGCTTCCGTGCTACGGATCCAGGTCCAGGGACCCGGGAGCGGTGCTGATAGATGCACTAGCAGCCCCTTGGGTTTTCAACATGGCTTATGTGTTTCCACCTTTTCCGTTACTGCCTCGACTGATTGCCAAGATCAAACAGGAGAGAATCAGTGATTCTGATAGCGCCTGCGTGGCCACGCAGGACCTGGTATGCAGACCTAGTGGACATGTCGTCCTGTCCACCATGGTCTCTGCCTCTGAGGCAGGACCTTCTAATTCAGGGTCCTTTCAATCATCCAAACCTAATTTCTCTGAGGCTGACTGCATGGAGATTGAACGCTTGATTCTATCGAAGCGTGGTTTCTCGGAGTCGGTTATTGATACATTAATACAGGCTCGGAAACCTGTGACCAGAAAAATTTACCATAAGATATGGCGTAAATATTTATATTGGTGTGAATCCAAAAGTTACTCATGGAGTAAGGTTAGGATTCCTAGGATATTGTCTTTTCTACAAGAGGGTTTAGAAAAGGGTTTATCCGCTAGTTCGCTAAAGGGACAGATTTCTGCTCTGTCTATTCTTTTACACAAGCGTCTGGCAGAGAATCCAGACGTCCAGGCTTTTTGTCAGGCTTTGGCTAGGATTAAGCCTGTGTTTAAAGCTGTTGCTCCTCTGTGGAGCTTAAACTTGGTTCTTAAAGTTCTTCAGGGTGTTCTGTTTGAACCCCTTCATTCCATTGATATTAAGCTTTTATCTTGGAAAGTTCTGTTTTTGATGGCTATTTCCTCGGCTCAAAGAGTCTGAGTTATCTGCCTTACATTGTGATTCTCCTTATCTGATCTTTCATTCAGACAAGGTAGTCCTGCGTACTAAACCTGGGTTTTTACCTAAGGTTGTTTCTAACAGGAATATCAATCAAGAGATTGAAGAAGGATTAGGACATAATGATGGAACAACAAAGAAGGAACGTCTTTTGCATAATCTAGACGTGGTCCGTGCCCTGAAGTTCTACTTACAGGCAACTAAAGATTTTCGGCAAACTTCTTCTCTGTTTGTCGTTTACTCTGGACAGAGGAGAGGTCAAAAGGCTTCGGCTACCTCTCTCTTTTTGGCTTCGTAGCATAATACGTTTAGCCTATGAGATTGCTGGACAGCAGCCTCCTGAAAGAATTACAGCTCATTCCACTAGAGCTGTGGCTTCCACCTGGGCCTTTAAGAATGAGGCCTCTGTTGAACAGATTTGCAAGGCTGCAACTTGGTCTTCACTTCATACTTTTTCCAAATTTTCCAAATTTGATACTTTTGCTTCTTCGAGGCTGTTTTTGGGAGAAAGGTTCTACAGGCAGTGGTTCCTTCTGTTTAATGTTCCTGCCTTGTCCCTCCCATCATCCGTGTACTTTAGCTTTGGTATTGGTATCCCATAAGTAATGGATGACCCGTGGACTGAACACACTTAACGAGAGAAAACATAATTTATGCTTACCTGATAAATTTATTTCTCTTGTAGTGTGTTCAGTCCACGGCCCGCCCTGTCTTTTTTGAGGCAGGTTCTAAATTTTA